>NC_142932.1:32150101-32185101 GCF_046866305.1 Octopus bimaculoides
ATTATTTTCCTCTCCATCAGCCAATCCTTTAAATGGATGGCATCATTTTTTGGCAAAAATACTTCAGTGTTTACATGCAGGAAAAAATATTGGCAAATCTAAAACCAACAACTGCCAGATATAATAATTCCATGCATGCATTAAATGTGCTTCGAATACAAAGAATCCTTCAAACTCTTCCAAGCTTTCAATGCTATCGTTTTCCCTCATAAAATTTTTAGTGCCTGAATCGTCGAAAAATTAGCACACCTATTCAATCCAGATCGTGTAGGTTCCAAGGAGGTTCCAACTATGGCCATCTCGTTTTTTTTCTTTTTGTAAATACAGAACTACATAATCCAATATTTCCTTTATTTTTTTAAAGAGTATGGTGTGATTCGAGGGAAATTTGGTTACTATATCTAGCAGGTTGAGTGACCACCAACATATTACCCTGTTAGTTTGTTATGTTAAGGTAATAAACCCCTCAGATAGTCGACTGCTGATTATTTCTGTTATGTCTTTCACAATTACTGGGCACAAAATAGGAGTGCTCTAGAAAATAACCATTTCAAATTGAGGCAAAAATTCACCCCTGCAGCTATCAAATTAAAAATAGGGACCTACTGAATCATAGCTTCAGCTTCAGAGGACAATCATCAAGCAAAAAGAGGGCGTATGTATCTAGTGGAGTTAAGAATTCTTTGATAACTTTTTGGTAAATAAATATGTTGGTTGCCTTTATTGTGTATTTAACCACAACAACAACAACAACAGCAAAATCTAACCAAGTATAAAACAAGAATCAAACAAAATTTATGTGACATCTTATGCTTCAGTTGTTTCAGTCATTGGACCATGGCCACGGAAGGGCCTTGAAGGGTTTTAAATGAACAAATCGATCCCTGTATTTCTTTTGATTAAGGTCTGATATCTATTCTATTGGTCTCTTCTGCCCCACCTGCTGAATTACAGGAACATAAATAAACCAATCCCGGTTGTTAAGCGGTGGGAGAACATGCACACACACACACACATATATATATCAGGCTTCCACACAGTTTCTGCCAACCAAATTTATTCACAAAGCATTGGCCAGTACGGAGTTATAGTATAAGACATTTGTCCAAGGTGCCATACAGTGGGACCGAAGCTGAAATTTTGTGGCTGCAAAGCGAATTTCTTAACCTCACAGCCATTGTTTGTACCTCATGTACAGGAATTATAAAGGAAACATTTTCAAATCATTGAAAAAACTCTGATCAGCCAACATTTATGAAAATAAAGATTAAATGCATTAAACTGTTGTATAAATTGTAGAAAGAATTAAAAATTTTGTGATGAACATACAAATGTCAACTGACCGAGAAACATTTACAACACATGTTGTTTCACTAATGACTAGATCGCAATTTTTTTATTTGAATAGCAAACACACACATGCATACATGTGTGTGTGTGTGTGTGCAGGAACATTTTAGATCAAGCTAAAAGTAATTGTTTTGAAAAGGAAGTGTAATCTAAACTAGTTTCTTGTCTTTTTCAAACAACTCATCATTTCACAGACATTATTTATTGGCTCATCAGCAACAATCCAAATGTTTGTTTGAATGATATTCATTTGAAGATGCTGGCTCAATGTAAAGTATGATTTGAATATTCTCACTAAGACACTGATCTAGTCACAGAACATCTTCATTCTCAGATCAACATTACCATCATCAGTACAAGAAGCATCAAAGTAGAGAATGCAGGCAAACTGCATCCCAACCTCTTTCAGTTGTGATGTTATTATATGGCATCATCTGTAAATCTTCAGTTAGGTGACGGACTTCGTTGTTTGTCTTAGAACAGTATCACTTGCCCTTAAACCTGAAAGCTATGGCACTAATCTGATCCAGGAAAAGCCTGAAAGGGAGTCACTAATTTATGCATTGTCTCTCCTAAGATTAAAAGGCAATATGGTTGTGGAAGATTGTTTTAGGTTGTTTTTTAGTCTCGAATGAAATCCAGATACTTTTGTTTCTAGTTTTGCATGTGAGGACGAAGGGGAAATTACTCAGAAGTATTATTACAACAATTTAGGAATGAAGTATCTGAAGGGATGAATACTGGAAGGTATTTCACTCTCTCTCTCTCTCTCTCTATATATATATATATATATATATATATTTGTCAGTGAAATAACATTAAATTATACATTTGAACTAAACTTTCTTGATCTTCTCGCCTGCCACGTCATGCAGTGTATGTATCTTTGGTCTGTGGTGCTGATTAGATGATAACTACTTCGAAATACATGCATCCTTAATCCACTAGAGGGTGCTCTGAACAAACTATGGTATTTTTACATCTATTTGTCAACAGAGAGAATACTTCTTCATGACAAACTGCAGTGGGTAGCTTTCTTACGGGTTAAAATATCTCTCAAACATATTTGAACTAGTAACAAGATTTTCTGTCATTGCTTGGCGCTTCTAATCAAGGATGTGTGTGTTAGATTTTTGGAAATATTTCTGAATCTTGCTGAAGAATATTGTATAGTTAATAATGTGTCAGGGGATAGCAGGAAGAATGGATGCTGAGAAAGCATGGAATGAAAGGAGAGTTGTTAGATTGTTGACTGAGAATAGATTAGAGAGAGAGAGAGAGAGAGAAAGAGGGAGAGAGAGAGAGAGAGAGAGAGAGAGAGAATAAAAGAGGGAGTAAAAGGTGTGAGATCATAGAAGAGTGAAAACATGAAAGGTAAGGTTGTAAGAAAGTAATTGAGGGAAGGACATTTAGAATTGTCGGTTATGTAATAGATGGTTTGTTATCATTTTTTAAAAATCTTTTACTTGTTTCAGAACTGCAGCCATGTTAGGACATATTGAAAAGTTTGAAACTGGACACTTTGAAACTGTGGCCATGCTGGGGCACTGCCCTGAGGGTTTTAGTCAAACAAATCGCCCCCAGTACTCATGTTTCTTTTTTTAAGTTTAGCTTTTATGATCTCGTTCTCTTTTGCTGAACCGTTAAATTACGGGAACGTAAACAAAATCAAGACCAGTTATCAAGTGGTAGTGATGGGTGACAAACACAAAGACACCCACCCACACATGACTGGCTTCTACATAGTTTCCATCGGATCTTTTTTAAAACGGGGGCCATATTTTTCATTAATGTTTTACATAGTGTTTTTAGTACCGAAAGACTTTCAAACTTCATATACTTATCTATTTTGTGTTATAGAACAGAAAAATATTTTTGTATTCGAATTTATTTCATGTAAAAAATTGTCTTATTTCGATTATTTCAACCAATCACTGACAAGTATTCAGTTGTTTACATTCATTCCTTGGCTGATTAAGCGATGTAAAGCGTATTTAATCTCCATACTTTCGTTTTATTTGCTTTTTTCATTTTAAATTTGCTTTAACCCTAACCCTAACCCTAACCCTAGGGTTAGGGTTAGGGTTAGAGTTATGGTTAGGGTTAATTGTTTCAGAATCGTTTGTTTATGTAGTCGGCACTTAATGTATATCGGCTGAATGGACGTCAGTGATTGGTTGAAATTACAGAAATACGACAACTTTAACATGGAATAATTTATGGATTTCTTTTTTTTTTATGAAGACTAAGAGAAAAAGATGTTTTATATGACACATTCTACCAGTGTTCCAAGTTTCAAAGTGTTTCGTTAATGAAAAATGTGGCCCCCGTTTTAAAAAAGATCCTTTCCATCTACCAAATTCGCTCAAATGGCATTGGTCAGCCTGAGGCTATAGTAGAAGACACTAAGGTACAGCGCAGTTGAACTGAACCTAACACCTCATGATGGTAAAATGAGCTTGTTAACCACACAGCCATGTCTGAAGCTAGACTAAATTTTTTGAAATATTGAAAACTACTGAAAGACTGGGGCATAAATAGGCACTGTACAAGAACAACTTTAATGTGGTTGCTGTTAGCCTAAATTCAACGCCTTGCTCAGTCAATAGTTACATAATTAATACCTATTGATTCCAGTCTTTTATAAACAATGTCTTCCGAAGTTAGTCATAAAAGAAGAATTCTTAAACTGCCAGGCACAATTGTAAACACAGACGTCAGGAAATTTCATATGCAATTAATAATATATGTCTTCTGGGAGTGTTTGCCAAAAATCGTATAAGACGTCTACTTTAGGAAGAAAAAAGAAGGAAAAGAGAAGACTGGAAAAGCATTGACCTACCGCGAAACATTTTCATTAATCCGTCAGCAAACGTAGTCTTTCCCAAACAAAATATAATCAAATAACTCAACTACAAAGAATTTTAATGTCTGTTGGTTCTTTTTTTTTTTTTTTCACTAGCAATTTTTTCCCAAATAAAAAGTCATATAGGAAGAATATTCCAAAACTACCTTACACAGTTGTTATCTCAGGCATCAAGAAATTTCTTTAGTAATTAGCAATATGTCCCTCCTTCTCGAAGTGTTTGCCAAAAATATGTCAAACATTATCTTCTCACAATGTCCGTATTACAAATATAACAACAACAATGACAAAAACAAAGAACATCAATTTACCTAGAAAAGTATTTTTAATATGTCAAACCAGAATAATAGCTTTTGTGTTCTATCCACATTTTCTTCCATTTTCCTTTCATACTAACCATATCAAGGCTAAATAGCTTTTGATAATTTTTAAGAATCTATGAAAAAAATTCTAAAAATCTCTAGAAAATACAATTAACGATGACGGCTGTTTTGAACAAAGAAAAACAAAGTTTCTGAGTTCAAGTCATACCCACCCTTTAATTTCAGAAATCAAAATGGATAATTCTAAAGTTTTGACTCAGGCCCAGTAATTTTGGATGGACGTGCTGGTCAATTAGATCAGTGCAAATGCTCAACTGGATCTACAGATGTAATATCCTTGCATATCTCACATCTATTTTCATTCCTCCACTTCACTCTCTATTTCATATCTTATCTAAATTAACTATTGCTTAACCATTTTCTCACACCATCTCCAATGAAGAAATATATAAAATATCCTGGAAACAGCTGTAAGACCTTCTATTTATAAATGTTCTAAAATCTTTCACAGCCTTGGATTTTTATCTCATTCTGTTAATTTATATATATGCATGCTAATATATGACCTACGTTGGACTCCTTATTCGCATAATCACTGAACCTGGAGCTTAACTATGGTCTGTCCATAGCACTTACTCAGCATTACCTGACACCTTTGGGTCTTATTGACACCATTACCTCTCATAACCTCTCTCTCTCTCTCTCTCTCTCTCTCTCTCTCTCTCTATATATATATATATATATATATATATATATATATATATATATATATATATATATATATACTAGCAGTATAACCCGGCGCTGCTCGGGATTAAGCTAGGATTATTAAAGTCCTTTATTTCAAACCAAAATAAATAACATCGACATCAGATTTGATCGAAATCCGTTGAAATTGGCTTGGCTGAAAATGGTTTGCTGGCAATTTGATTGGGAAATCCCATAAGCAATCAGTTTATTGGTTATTTTCACTTATTGACTCTTTTTTTAAATGTTGCATTAGAGATCTGCATAGAAGAAGGTTGATCTGAAGGTTTGCATTGGGGATCTGGATTGGAGTAACTTAGGAAAGCTTACCAACAACCTTAACCAAAAAATAAGGAGCCTGTCCCTTCTATGTTAACTCTAACTCTAACCCTAACCCTAAACCCTAACCCTAACTCTGACCCTAAAACCCTAACCCTAACCCTAATCCTAATCCTAACCGTAACACCCTAGTGGAAATCGTGCGGGTGTTAATCTGAAAAATTACCAAACCCTTTTTGTGGTCCGAAAAACGGGTTGGGGGGGGGGTGACTGACAAATTGTTACATACGTTTTTGTTTCATAGTTGTGAAATATAAACAAAACTCTTTCTCTCCCAAAGTAGTATATGTGCGTATGTGTGAGAGTGAGAGGGGGGGGGGAGAAAGATGAACGATTTAAAATAAATAAATGATTTAAAATAAATATATTTTAATTGTTATGTGAGAAAGTATATATAATCTTATTATAGAATATAGTGTCTTTCAAAAACATCTTATATTTGAAACTATATCTCATGTTTAAGAAAAAAAATGCATTTTACTCTGTCCTCCTTAGCTACATTTTCTTTCGTAATACGCTTTGTCTCCCTTTTCCACTTGTTCGTTCCTTTTTTTGTGTGTTAGACGCTGTCTTGGTGAGAGAAATGTTTTTCTCCTTAGCCGCTTTGTCTCCCTCTTCCACTTCTTCATTTTTTTTTTTTAGACGCTTGGCAAACACTCTGTTTCTCCCCTTGTCACAAACACACTATTTCTTTCTTTCTCTCTTTTTTCTTTCTCTCTCTCTTTTTTCTTTCTCTCTCTCTTTCTTTCTTTCTCTCTCTTTCTTTCTTTCTCCCTCTCTTTCTTTCTTGCTCTCTCTCTCCTTCACGCACGTACGCACAGATTTGACTTCGCCATGTCAACAAACTTCAAAATTGGTAAAAGTTTATCGATTTTTACAGCTATACGCGGGTGTCTCTGTGAGAAAAAGTTGACACAAACACAGATAGGGTCATGAACAATGTCCTCCTAAAATTGGAGTGACATGCGTGCTAATTTGTGGACGTGCATAACCCACATCACGTACACACGCACACACACACAAACATCTTGTGTTTTATAGATATTGATATATATATATATATAGTGGCCGTTACCAGTACTGCCTGACTGGCCCTCGTGCCAAGCACTCACTACACTCTCGGAGTGGTTGGTGTTAGGAAGAGCATCCAGCTGTAGAAATTCTGCCAGATCAGATTGGAGCCTGGTGCAGCCATCTGGTTCGCCAGTCCTCAGTCAAATTGTCCAACCCATGCTAGCATGGAAAGTGGACATTAAACGATGATGATGATATTTCGTGTTGCAAATCTCAACCAATCGCATCACTATTAGGGCATAGAAGTGTCCAAAATATAACATCTGATGTTGCTTTGGCATTCAGCATGAAAGCAGTGGACAGCAAAGTCTACCCTGTGATAATAAGATGAAACAGAATATTTCAATTAACATTATTAATTACATGGGTATTGACTCCTGCAGTAATGAATTCAGGCTAATAACAGCCATTTAAAGATACTTCTACATAAAACTTTTTTTGCATCCCACCCTCTCAATATTTTCTAATATTTTGAAAATTTTAACTGATCATCCCATAAATTTACATAAATTAACATAAATTTACATAATTTACATAATCTTCATAAATTTACATAATTTACAACCACCCAATTCTTCTTTTAATAACTGACTCTTACTAAAACCTGTTTCTCCACTATTTTCCTTCTGTTTCTCTGCTATTTGTTACTTATTCTCTATCACAACTAATAAGCATTTTGCAACCATTGTTTCTTATTTATACATTGTAGACGCGCACCCACACAAACACACACATACACACGCACACATACATACATACATACATACATACATACATACACATACATATACATATATACACATATACATACATATATACATACATATATACATACATATATACATACATACACACGCACACACACATGCACACATATGTGACACATAAAAGCACCCACTACACTCTCTGAGTGGTTGGCGTTAGGAAGGGCATCCAGCTGTAGAAACACTGCCAAATCAGATTGGAGCCTGGTGTTGCCATCCGGTTTCACCAGTCCTCAGTCAAATCGTCCAACCCATACTAGCATGGAAAGCGGACGTTAAACGATGATGATGATGATGATGATGACAGACGCGACGGGTTTCCGTCAACCAAAATCACTCGCTAAGCTTTGATCGGTGAGGGGCTATAGTAGAAGACACTTGCCCAAGGTGCCGCACTGTGGGACTGAACTCAAAATGACATGCTTACAAAGCGACCTTCTTATCCACAAGGCCATGCTTACACTTACAAGGGACGTTTCTGCACAGATATGAGACGTGGTGTCTGTAGCAAAGCTAATCCTAAAGAGTAAAGTATCGTTTCTAATTTGAGGACAATTCTTTTATTCTTTTATTCTTCTACTTGTTTCAGTCATTTGACTTTGGCCATGCTGGAGCACTGCCTTTAGTCGAACAAATCAACTCCAGGACTTATTCTTAGTAAGACTAGTACAGGCTGTCCCAAAAGTCACTGATGAGTTTCAATTGTTAATAACTTCCTTAATTTTACAAATAAATGCATGAAATGTTGATACAATATAAAGGACATGATGGAAAGTAATATGCGCATGTCAAAGTTTGCAACACTACTACGTCACATATGAAAAATGTCATCACTTAAATGGCAGCCATTTTCGGTTTCGTACATCTGTGCTCTTTCCAAAACTTGCACCATAACACCATCAAGAGTTTCAGACCCCATTTCTCTGATTTCTCTATTGATGTTCTCCTTCAGTTTCATAAGGGTTTCTGGTATGTTGACGTAAACCCTCTCTTTCAGGAATCCCCACAAGAAAAAATCCGGGCTAGTCAAGTGTGGGGAACGTGAAGACCAGTTGATATTGCGGTAGTGGGAGATTATTAAAACCCATCAGTGACTTTTGGGACAGCCTGTATCATCATCATCATCATCGTTTAACGTCTGCTTTCCATGCTAGCATGGGTTGGACGATTTGACTGAGGACTGGTGAAAACCAGATGGCAACATCAGCCTCCAATCTGATTTGGCAGAGTTTCTACAACTGGATGCCCTTCCTAACGGCAGATGCCCTTCCTAACGGCAGATGCCCTTCCTGTATATATATATATATATATATATATATATATATATATATATATATATGTGTGTGTGTGTGTGTGTGTGTGTGTGTGTGTGTGTGTGTGTGTTTGTGTGTGTGTGTATGTATATACATGTGTGTGTATCTACATATATATGTGTGTATCTGTATATGTGTGTGTATGTGTGTGTGTGTGAGTGTGTGTGTGCGTGTGTGTATGTATATGGGGATGGATGGATGGGTGTGTGTGTGTGTGTGATGAATGCAACACGCACGAGTGGATGCATATATGATTTATGAGCTAACACAGCAGTAACATAAGGCTTCTGGAGATCCATGGCTTAATTCCTCATCATCATCATCATCACCATTGTCACTCTGACACCACATATTGTTCCTCGCACTGTATTGTCACAGAAACCCGGTATATGTTTTCATAGACAGTGTCACGCTATAATTTGTTGTTGTTCCCTTGACATAATACATTCTTTTCCAAGCAGATACAATTAGATGACATAGGCTTTCACAATACAACTACAGCTAAGGTCACAGCCACCAGGTCGCGATGACCTCAGCTTCATCTCAGTCAATGATTTTCCGTATAAGTACAGGAGAATCAGTTCCCTTCTATTTCCTGAAAGAATCAATCTAATCTGCTCTAATGTATAATGTACATGTATATACATGTATGCATACATACGTATATACATATTTACATACAAACATGCACATATATAAATACAAACATGTGTACATGTATATATACACAAATATGCATAAATTGATGGCCATATATGTGCGTGTGTTTGTGTGTGTGTGTGTATATACACACACATATATATATATATGTATGCATATATATATATATATGTGTGTGTGTGTGTGTGTGTGTGTGTGTGTATAGATCAAACAATGTAGAAGACCACAGTTCAATGAGCAACTTAATACAGTATATATGTGTGTATATATCTGTGTGTTCATGTGTGTGTGTTTGTGGGCATAGAAATATGGATATATACATATACATATACACATACATTTATATACAAACGTATGCACAAACAAGTATACAAGCATGTATACGTGTTTGCATGTATGTACATGTGTGTATTTGTGGGCCTATATAAATGCATATATGTATACATACGTACATACATGCATATGTTTGTGTTTGTGTGCATGTGTGTGTGTGTGTGTGTGTGTGTACGTGTGTGTGTCTATACACACACACACACACACACACACACACACACACACACACACATATATATATATATATATATATATATATATATATATATATATATATCAGGTCATCCCATAAGTTCTGTCCGAATTTTGAATAAAGAAGTCAAGTGATCGAATGTTATATTTAATTGAAATTTAATCATCAATGTACTTTCCCTGATTATCTATAACTTCCTTCCATCTATTTACGAGCTTTTTAATCCCATCAATGTAAAACTCTTTTCGTTTCAAAGCGAAGAACTCTGAAATGTCAGTTTCGACCTTCCTCTGGCTTGCGAAAGTTATGTCCCCCAAATGATTCTGTAAACTATAAAACAAATGGCAGTCTGAAAGAGCAAGGTCAGGAAAATAAGGTGGATGAGGAATTTTTTCCCAACCAAGCTCTTCGATCTTCTGATGTGATCTTTGCAGTGTGGGGTCACGCATTGTCCTGATGAAACATCACTCCTTTTCGATTCACTAAAGCGGGTCTTTTTTTTCTTCAAAGCTTAGTTCAAATACTCTAATTGCAGACAGTAGACTTGAGCATTGATTGTTGCATTAGGTGGTAACAATTCAAACTGAATTACTCCTTTGCCATTAGATAGAGAGAAGAACCTTTTTCCCATGAAGTTCCCTTCTCGGTTGTGGTTGAGTCTTTTCCCTTCTACTAAGCCACTGTTTACAACATTTAACATTTCGATAGAAGATCCATTTTTCATCACCAGTCACAAGTCTATCCAAAAAGAATGGAGAGAAGAGCAGATGTCAACTGTTGCATGGTTTGAACTAAGCTTTATTGCCAATTCTTCAACTGATAATGCAGGATTTTCTTCAAGTAATGCTTCAAGGAGCTAATCATCAAACTCAACTGGACGTCCTGTTCGATCTTCATTTTCAAGGCTGAAATCTCCACTTCTGAATCTTGCAAACCATTTTATGCAAATTCTTTCATTCAAGCATTCTTTCCCAGAAACTGAGTGTATGTTTCAAGTCACTTCGGCTGCAGAGTTTCCTTTTTTGTACTCATGAAGCATTATGTGCCTCAAATGCACTTTGGATACTTCCATGTTAGAAAGGGTTTTAATCAAAGAAATTTTAATTCTATTATTCTGTAAAATTATATTTAATTAATTTAAATGTACACAAATGCATAAAAATAATTTTTAATTCCATTAAACATTCTAAAATACTATTAAATTTCAAATTTCATTCAATTTTAAAAAAGGTAAAATCGGACAGAACTTACGGGATGACCTGATATATATATATATATATATATATATATATATATATATATATATATATATATATATATATATATATATATATATATATATATATATATATATATATATATATATATGTATATATTCACATACATGATGCATGTGTGTAAACACATATGTATATATATATATATATATATATATATATATATCGAAACGCCGGTGTTAAAACGTGGGTAGCTGATGAAGTAGAATGTTCTCTATGTGGCTCGTGTGTTCTCGTCTACGTTTGTTTGCAATGTCCTGTACCCAGATATGCACCTATACATACAGGTGAATGTCGGTATGCACATACCTGTACGTATATATGCATATACTCATTTACTTTTGTATATATATATATATATATATATATATTCACATACATGATGTATGTGTTTGTGTGTTTGTAAATAACTATGTGTCTCCATGTGCATTTGTACATATGTACATGAAAATCTCCTGTACATGTGTGTGCACGCTTTTCAAACACATAATGCAAGCCAATAAAATGTGAGAGACGGGTCGGAAGTGTTTGTACTGGATATTCTAAGCAAGATAAACCTGGAAGGAAAAACCTGAGAGAAAGTAATAGCATAAAGGAAGGAAATGCAAAGTCACGTAACTGACAATTTCCTTTTCTGCTGGGGAAGTCTGACTGCTCTGTTTACTGTCATTTGTCGCCTATTTTTTACTGTTAATTTCTTGTGATCGTCCCCGAAAGGATGAAAGGCAAAGCCGAGGTCAACTTTGCCTTTCATCCTTTCGGAGTCGATTAAATAAGTACCAGTTATGCACTGGGGTCGATGTGATTGACTTAATCCCTTTGTCTGTCCCTGTTTGTCCCCTCTATGTTTAGCCCCCTGTGTGTGTGTGGGGGGGGGGGCTAATCAGGTGGCAGACTGAATCCGTCGCCCACCATCAAGTGCCCCATACGTTTCACTTCTGCAAATCAGAGTTTTCAGTTTCATTTGGGCTGAACAGAAAGTCTAAGGGAGATTTAGATGTTATTTCTAGCAGATTGATCAAAATAGCAGCCAAATTCCCCTCGAATCACATCCTTCCATACCTAATATCTCTGAGTTCAAATCCTGCTGAGGTTAACTTTACCTTTCATCCTTTCAGGGTCGATGAAATTAAGGACCAGTCAAGTACTTGGGTCAATGGTACCGACTAACTTTGAAGGAACACTTGGTTGCTATATGTAGTTGGTCGATTGAAATAGCAGCCAAATTTCCCTCAAATCACATCCTTCCATACCTAATATCTCTGAGTTCAAATCCTGCTGAGGTTAACTTTACCTTTCATCCTTTCAGGGTCGATGAAATTAAGGACCAGTCAAGTACTTGGGTCAATGGTACCGACTAACTTTGAAGGAACACTTGGTTGCTATATGTAGTTGGTCGATCGAAATAGCAGCCAAATTTCCCTCAAATCACATCCTACTGTAAATGGTACAGAAAAAAAACAGGATGGTTACGGTTGGAATGTCTTTTAAGATGAGTCTGCTGGACCATGACTATCCTCAAATTAAACACAACAACAACAACATATGCATCCTCAATATGAAATACACAAAGGTGAAGACGCGTGGCTTAATGGTAAGGGTATTCTGTTCACGATGATAAAGTCATGAGTTCTATTCCTGGCGACACGTTGAGCAAGACACTTTAAGATGGTGAGCTAGCAGAATCATTTGCACGCCAGGAGGAATGCTTAGCAGCATTTCGCCTGTCTTTATGTCTTGGTTTCAAATTCTGCCAGTGTTGACTTTGCCTATCATCCTTTCTGAGGTTGATAAAATAAGTACCAGTTGAATACTGGAGTTCAATGTAATTGAGCTACCCTCTCCCTCCGAAACTGCTGGCCTTGTGCTGAAATTCGATATCAGTATTGAATAGTGTGTAATTACATAGATGCAAATCATAACATTATTATTGATTATCAATGACGAATGTTTTTTTTTCCTTGGTCTGGGCTGTAGTACCACCCACCCCTGTTTGGTGTGTGGTATTGATTAATGGGTTCTGTTAGTCACACACACACACACACACACACATCGTGCATGTGCATACGTACACGCATCATGCATGTGCATACATGCTCAAATTAATATTCAAACACTGCAACAGCTACTACTACTACAACTACTGCTGCTACTACAACTACTGCTGCTGCAACTACTACTACTACTACTACTACTACTACTACTACTACTACTACTAATAATAATAATAATAATAATAATAATAATAATAATGATGATGATGATGATGATGATGATGATGATAATGATAATAATAATAATAATAATAATAATAATGATGATGATAATAATAATAATAACGATAATGATGATGATGATAATAATAATAATGATAATTATAATAATGATAATTATTTCATTTATTTGCCACAAGGGCAAAGGTTGAGGTGGTGGGGGCACAATACAAAGACAGACATAAAGTGTGGAGGTGAAATGATTAAGAAAAGAAAAGAAAAGGAAAGAAAAGAAAAGAAAAGAAAAGAAAGAAAGAAAGAAAGAAAGAAAGAAAGAAAAAGTATACATAGGCGTAGGAGTGGCTGTGTGGTAAGTAGCTTGCTTACGAACCACATGGTTCCAAGTTCAGTCCCACTGCATAGCACCTTGGGCAAGTGTCTTATACAATAGCCTCGGGCTGACCAAAGCCTTGTGAGTAGACGGAAACTGAAAGAAGCCCGTCGTATATATGTGTGTGTGTATATATATATATGTATATATATATATATATATATATATATATATATATATATATATATATATATATATGTATATATATATATATATATATATATATATATATATATATATATTTGAGTACTTGCAGAGACCATGTAATTTCACATCAAACCAATACACACAGACACACACAGACAGATAGATAGATATGTATGTATGTATATATATATATATATATATATATATATATATATATATATATATATATATATATATATATATATATATATATATATATATATATATGTACAGAAGAGAGATCTCTCTCTCTCACACACACACACACACACACACAAATATATATGTATATTGGTTTGGTTTGAAAGACGGGTTTTCCTCATGGTATCTGCAAGTCCTCAAAGAACGGTGAGATCGATACAGTTAGTATAGCTGGTCTTATACGTTGCCAGCGTATCCCAGTTAATCCAACCACCTCATTGCTCTTTACTGTAGTCTGATAGCAATGAAAATGTTCAGTTATAATAACGGCGACTAACAACCATTTCAGCTATGTTTTTTTTTTTTAATAAAGTTGATGAAGATCAATATTACTGCTGGTTGCCCTATTGATTAGTTATCAGTAACACCCTCACCAAATGCAGTTTCCTAGACAATTATCGATAAATTCATCAAACAGCCTAATTATATAGTATCGATTTTTGTTGCAGTCCCGCTTCAAACCCCAACCTTTTTTTTTTTTTTGAATACATTGCGCGAGGGGTCTATTCATGAATTTATATTGTGTTGTGTGTTCCCCCTTTTCTTCGCTTCCTCACCCCAAATCAATTTACGAAGATCGGGCTACCATGCAGAGACGCCTTACTGCAAATGGAAGCAGTGCACAAAAACATTGAATTATGTAATGGATGTATCTTTGTAGGTGCGTGGTGAAGTGGTTAGGGTGTTGCACTCATGATCGCAAGGTCGTGGTTTCAATTCCCGGATAGCGGTGCATTGTATTTTTGAGCATAACACTTACTTTTACATTGTTCCACTTCCCTCAACTGCAAATGAGTATCCCTGTGATAGACCAGTGTCCCCTTCAGGAGGGATTTGGTGATCTCAGTCACATATACGCCATGGGAACCGGGTAATCGACCCCATGAATCTTAGGACTTGAGGCAGTACTTACGCTTCCTTAATATATATATATATATATATATATATATATATATATATATAGTTAATCATATTAAAAAGTTTACTAAGAATGCCTTCTGCATGAAGAATATAAAGCTAAGTGCGGGCTAAGATACTTTGTGTAGTGAGCGAAAAAGAATGTTTAATCATCATCATCATCATCATCATCACCATTTAACGTCCGCTTTCCATGCTAGCATGTGTTGGACGATTTGACTGGTGAACTGCATGGCTGCATCAGATTCCAATCTGATCTGGCAGAGTTTCTACAGTTGGATGCCCTTCCTAACGCCAACCACTCCGAGAGTGTAGTGGGTGCTTTTATGTGCCACCAGCACGAGGGCCAGTCAGGCGGTACTGGCAACATCCACGCTCAATTTAAATTATATCCCGCTATGGAAAAGAACAACTATCAGCATTATTGACAATTCTTCTGAAGGAAGACAAGGGAGACAAATCTGAAATTAAAGCTTACATATGAGACATGTTGTGGGGTACAAGTCTGACCTTTAGCAAGTATGGTGAAAACTATGAACATGTTTCACTCTTATTAGACCTCTTCAACAAAATATAGTCTAACTACAAGGTCTGAGAATGACTTAGAGAGCATATGGACATAATTACTCATTAATTACATAATTTAAAACAATGACTGGAAAATTTCTCATGTGTGCCTCCTGCATGATGGACGTATAGATAAATGCAGGCTGACGTAATGTATCGATCTAGAATTGATATCTTAATCATTTGAAATTACTCTTAATTGTTGTCATTTGTTGTATTAAGCATGCTTTTAGTCTTGAATGTAAACTCGTGGACAATTAATCAATCCTCACATATTGTTACAGTATTTTAGTTAATTACTGGGCGTGACTAATGAATGCCTTGATACCTACATTTATGGATACCAGAACATACCCACCCAATCTCTCTCTCTCTCATATATATATATGTATGTATATATATGTGTGTGAGTGTGTGTGTGTATATATATATATATATATATATATATATATATAGAGAGAGAGAGAGAGAGAGAGAGAGAGAGAGAGAGAGAGAGGTTGTGCAGTGAATAAACTGTTGTCAAAATTACGCAAAAATGAAAATAACACTGACATCTCATTCTAACAGGTATATTTACCAAATTACATAAAAATATCTTGAAATACTAAAGAGTAAATTTATTCAATAAAATCGCCACTGGCTTCAACCACTGCCTCCAGATGACTTCAGAATCTCCTGCAACTCTTCTGGACGTTCTCCTTGTTTGAATTGGCAAATGCTGCCATAATCCTTGTCTTCAGTTCATCTTTGGTATTGCAAGAAGTTTTGTTGGTCTCTCACTCAACTGTGCCCCACACATAATAATCAACGGGGTTGCAGTCTGGGAAGTTAGATGGCCAGATGTTAGGGGTGGTGTAGTAGCAAAAATTGTCTGACAGCCATGACTGGGTTCTCCTGCTTGTGTGGCATGGTGCAGAGTCCTGTTGCCAGACATAGGGTCTTCCAGCAGCCACCCTCTTGACCCAGGGCAGCACTACCTCCTCCAGGCACTTGATTTAGGCCTCTGTGTTGAGTCTGAGGCCATGTGGGAAGATGAATGGAGGCATAACGTCGCCATCACGAGTGATCACTCCAAACATCATGATGTTGACTGGATGTTTGATTTATATCACTCCTGGTACATATCCTCAGATTGACACCCAAATACTCTGAAATGTTCGTATTGGAGCTTCCAGTACGAATGCCAAGCAGTACAGCATGTCATTTACAAATTTCTGGCAGAGTGAATTGCATTATGGTGCTGTTTTTCTCATAGATGGTACCCAACAGCCCCTACTATACTGTGTAGTCAACAAAATCGAAAACAAACAATGTGCATGCGTGAAATTAAAAATATAAAATGCCGACAATTTACCCATCAGACCCTGTGTGTGTGTGTGTGTGTGTGTGTGTGTGTGTGTGTGTGTGTGTGTGTGTGTGTGTGTGTGTGTGTGTGAAAGAATAGATAAATAAGAAAGAAAGAAGGAACATAATAGACGTTAATGGATAAACTGGTGATAACCAAGCAAAACTAATAGAGTTATAATTCAGTTCGTTTTACAGAGAGAGGCCTGTGATTTAATCATGTCATTTAATCTAATAATACATAATAAAGCCAAGTGTATGTTTATTAAACAGACGCTTGTAATCTTATTTGCAATTTATCTATATACTTGCTGTCTGAGTTCTTTAGTCAATTTAAACACACACATACATAAAAAGGGAGCACTCCGTCGGTTACGACGACGAGGGTCCCAGCTGATATGATCAACGGAACAGCTTGCTCGTGAAATTAACGTGCAAGTAGCTGAGCAATCCACAGACACGAGTACCCTTAACGTAGTTCTGAGAGAGATTCAGCGTGACACAGAGTGTGACAAGGCTGGCCCCTTTTGAAATACAGATACTCCTTATTTTTGCCAGCTGAGTGGACTGGAGCAACGTGAAATAAAGTGTCTTGCTCAAGGACACAACGTGTCGCCGGGAATTGAACTCATGACCTTACGCTCGTGAGCCGAATGCCCGCAGAAAGCGCGCGCGCACACACACACACAAATAAAAAGAAATATATATATAGCTGTATCTAGAAAACCACAGGTCTGTCTTATCTTTGTGAAAGAATCGCAGGCACTGTGTTGAACAATATTTTGATAAATACCCTGATAATGTAACCCGATATATTTTTCTTTTGTTCTGTTGCATGTAGAACCTGTGTAACGTAACTGTATGCTTGATCTATTCCTTGTACTCAAGTAAGTCATTTAGTATCTCTTTCATTAGTTTTTCCCTTATACTCTGATAACGGATCTCTGTACCTATTCCATTTGTTCTAATCCGGTAATCCAGAAAGTGAGAAAATTAATTCGGCAAAACTTGACATTAGCCTTGTGCTAAAACACGCCAATAAAATGAAAGTGAATTTTCTTCTTTTTCTTTTCAAATTGAAAAATTCATTTCGAAATTGTTTATGTATTGAAGAATTAATTAAACCTTCCAAACAGCAGTCGAGACTGTGAGAATTGTGGAGGACATAAAAAAACTCTTGATATGATTGAAAGGAATTGCTTCTCCAGGGATAGTCTTTTTTCACATCTTTTAATCGAGAAAAGAGACTAGTGGGAGAAAGATAGGGAAGAAGTGGGTGAGAGGGAGTGAGGGAGAGAAAGAGAGAGAAGGGGAAAGAGGGAGAGGTATCCTAAATTGGAAACTTGGCCCAAATTCTTGCAACAGAGTGGACTTAGCTAAAAGCATCCAAGTTATCTGGTGGTTGATTTAAAGTGGCTGATGGATTAAGTCCTCCACTCACGTAAACCATAGTGGGATTTGAACTCAGAACGCAAAGAGCCAGAGCAAATACTATAAAGCATTCGACTTGATGTTCTTTACAGTTCAGCAATCTACCGCCTTGGTTTCATATCACATTTGATGGCATACAAAATGTACTTTTTCTTTAAAATATGCCCCTCCGAAATCACCCTGAACTTATAATCAAAGTTGGACTTCCCATAAGCTGTAATATATCAAAGTATTTTGTTCCTGAATATATGCTGCTGGTATTGGGGTGCGTCTAATACGCCTGTGCATCTTTTATGTCATCAGATTCGGTACTTTTTTTTTTTTTATCAACTCAGAAAGGATAAAATATAAAAATTGACCTTGGCAGGATTTGAACTCAGAGACTCTCTAACGTTGCTGCCCATCCATTCTCCACCATGACAATTGATATTGAAATTAGCATTACGTTTCTTGCATCGTTGGAGTTAATTAATAATTCAGCGATGTACTGTAATGAGTTACGTGTTTGGTGAGTCGCCAGACATGTTCATATATATAAAAAAAAGACGAAAGCAAAAATGATAAATTTACAGGCGTTGTATGTGCAAGTATTATTGAAGCATTTGACCAAATTCTTTCCTCTCTGGGTCTCTTTTCCTACTACCATGCTCTGTAGAGTTTAATCTAATTGATGGGGGACGATTCACTGCAAAATAATCCGATGCTACAGCTTGGTGTAGACAGAGAAGCAATAGTTAAATGGTATAACTACTAAGGCGGTAATCTAGCAGAATCGTAATCGCACTGGAGAAAATCATCATCATCATCATCATTGTTTAATGTCCATTTTCCATGCTGGCATGGGTTGGACGGTTTCACTGGGGACTGGCAAGCCAGGAGGCTGCACCAGGCTCCAATCTGATCTTGCAATGTTTCTACAGCTGGATGCCCTTCCTAACGCCAACCACTCCAAGAGTGTAGTGGGTGCTTTTTACGTGCCACCGGCACAAGGGCCAGTCAGGCTACACTGGCATCGACCATGTTCGGATGGTGCTTTTTACATGCCACCGGCACGGGGAGCCAGTCAAGCAGCACTGGAAACGACCCATGCATGAATGGTGCTTATTACATGCCACCAGCACGAGAGCCAGTCAGGTGGTACTGGCATCGGCCGATTTTGCCTTTTCATTCTTCCAGGGTCGTTAAATAAGTACCAGTTGAGCGCTGGAGTTGCTGTAATCGACGTATACCCACCCTCAAAATTGCTGATCTTGTGCCAAAACCTGAAACCAATTAGTATAACTACCGTATTTTAACGTGTATAATGATCCCTTTTTTTTTTTTTTTATCAAAAATTAGATTTAAAAAATACGGGAGTTTCTTATACATGGATAGTATTATAATCCCTTACAAAACCTTTTTACCTAATTTTAGGCCCCCAAAATTAGGGGGTTCCTTGTACACATTAAAGTACGGTACTTCCGAATTCAGCTTTAATTCATTGCAAAGTGTCCGGCTAATACTCTTTTACTCTTTTACTTGTTTCAGTCATTTGACTGCGGCCATGCTGGGGCACCGCCTTTAGTCGAGTAAATCGACCCCAGGACTTATTCTTTGTAAGCCTAGTACTTATTTTATCGGGTTCTTTTTGCCGAACCGCTAAGTTACGGGGACGTAAACACACCAGCATCGGTTGTCAAACGAAGTTGGGGGAACAAACACAGACACACAAACATATACACACACATACGACGGGCTTCTTTCAGTTTCCGTCTACCAAATCCACTCACAAGGCTTTGGTCGGCCCGAGGGCTATAGTAGAAGACACTTGCCCAAGGTGCCACGCAGTGGGACTGAACCCAAAACCATGTGGTTGATAAGCAAGCTACTTACCACACAGCCACTCCTGCAGCTATAATACTGACTTTTACTGAGTTTGTCTTTCACTTTCTAACTACCTAAAACGAAAGACTTACCTCTATTCCTCTCTACTTTGAAAATTCGATGTCTTCCATTTGTTTAGTCATCAGGTTGATGTCTGCTGTCTTTTCTCTCTCTACATCAATATATAACTCATGTAAAAATGTTATTTATTTATTTACTTGCTGATTATCTTCATCCTTATTGCTGTTACCGCTTATTGTGTGTTTAAATATCGCAACAGCTTCCACTGTCGCAGTCGTTACGCTATCGTTATCTCCGATACTTATATTGTTATTATCGATTTTCTACTTGCAACTGACATAATTATGTTGTGATAGACAATGGAATGACAGAAATACTGCAACCACGAACAAAAAGTCTTGCTGTTAAGTACGTTCTGAGTTCAAATCCCAACGGTATTAACTTTGCGTTTCATTCTTTCAGTCTCCATAAAAAAATAAAAACACAGTTATATTAATGAGGTCGATATTATTCGACATCGTATTTCTTCAACAAGTGTGTAGCCTTATTAAAAATATTTATTGATCGTACTCGAGGGTCTGTCTATCTATCTATCTATCTATCTATCTATCTATATATATATATATATATATATATATACATATATATATACTTATATATAAAGGGCATTAACTGTGTATTAATGCCTCACGCTTCGAGGGACTAAATAAGTCAAAAACTACCAAAAGAATAAGCAACATATTTACTGAAAGCGAGGGAATGCAGCTTTCAAAATTTATCTCTTAAAAACATTTAACTCAACGGTAGACCACTGGTTTCTCAATCAAATACAGAAAAACTGTGAAGTAACCTGTATTCTTTTGTTCATCAGTACATGTATGGTCAAGATACATAAAAAATAAACAAGAATCAACCTACCACGATGTAGCCATCACAGTACGACGACTTTCGTTCATAATTATATATCCATGAAAGAGATTTGAATTTATCCGGTTGCATCTCAGTAACATGTGCTTATACAGAATAATATTCAGCACTGAATATATTCTAATTATTTATAATATAATATAGGATAAATTCTTTATAGGAATTTATCAAGTAGTCAGCGTGAAAAAAACCTCAAAATGAAAAAATAACGAAAAATTTTCGTTATTTTTTCATTTTGTGTTTTTTTTCACGCTGACTACTTGATAAATTCTTATAAAGAATTTATCCTATATTATATTATATTATATATATATATATATATATATATATATATATATATATATATCATCATCATCATCATCATCATCATCATCGTTTAACGTCCGCTTTCCATGTTAGCATGGGTTGGACGGTTTGACTGAGGACTGGTGAAACCAGATGGCTACACCAGGCTCCAATCTGATTTGGCAGAGTTTCTACAACTGGATGACCTTCCTAACGCCAACCACTCAGAGAGTGTAGTGGGTGCTTTTACGTGTCACCCGCACGAAGGCCAGTCAGGCGGTACTGGCAACGGCCACGTTCAAAATGGTGTATGTTCTGTGCCACCCGCACAAGAGCCAGTCCAGGGGCACTGGCAACGATCTCGCTCGAAAATCCTTACACATGTCACAGGCACAAGTGCCATCCTGATTTCGCTTTCGCTTGCCCCAATAAGTCTTCGCAAGCTGAGTTTCGTGTCCAATGAAGGAGACGACGTTGGCATATATATGACACTTATTCGGTAGTCATGATAAAACTCCGAGTTTCGGATTGCTGGGGCGGAAACCCACGCCGCCAACTCTTCAGTTATCTGGCCATTGAAAATTCCTATGAAAAAGGATGGTGATGGTGGTGGTGGTGGTTGTGGTAGTAGTAGTAGTAGTAGTAGTAGTAGTAGTAGTAGTAGTAGTAGTAGTAGTAGTAATATGAGCGAGTTAGAATGTATAGAGACATGCATGTACATGTATGTACATTAGAGTTGACATGTTGATTTATTTTAAGCTTTTTTTTAAAATAAACGTCACCACATCCTTCCCAACTGAAGAGATCTAACACCACTTTTGACCCAAATCATGCAAAATTCTAGGGAGGTTCACAACACCAAACTTGGTGTGCTGACTTAATGCAATGCAGAAGTAGTATATCTCAAATTTCAGCTTTCAAGTTCAAGTAGTTTAGGAGTTATAAAGTTTTTAATTAGGCTCTACTTTAGGAAATATCCTCTTCCTCTCCTTTTTATTTCTGTCATGCTAAAAACTCTGACTATATTAACTGTTTTTCAGAATGGTAGGCTTATCCAACTAGAGTATCTAAAATAATGTCTCATAAGAGAAGTGCTTGTGTCAAAGAAACAAAACATCTGGACGAAGAATCTCGTGCAATTTCAAGATTCACATAGGAAAAGAAGACCTGTTCCTTTAGAAGAGCATTCTTTGGAAAACAACTGCAGGATTTCAACGAAACTTTATTAATTAAACTACAACAAAGAAACACATTTACCTTATATATATATATATATATATATATATATATATATATATATATATATATATATATATATATATATATATATATATATATATATATATGTATATATATATACATATATATGGTTCCAGGTTCAGTCCCACTGAGTGGCACCTTTGGCAAGTGTCTTCTGCTATAGCTTCAGGCTGACCAAAGACTTGTGAGTGTATTTGGTAGAGGGAAACTGAAAAATGCGTGTCATCATCATCATCATCGTCGTTTAACGTCCGCTTTCCATGCTAGCATGAGTTGGACGATTTGACTGAGGACTGGTGAAACCAGATGGCTACACCAGGCTCCAATCTGATTTGGCAGAGTTTTTGTCCCCCCACTATTGCTTGTTAACTGATCATGGTGTGTTTACGTCTCCGTAACAAAGTGGTTTGGCGAAAAAGACCGATAGAATAAGTACTAGGCTTACAGAGAATAAGTCCTGGGGTCAATTTGTTTGATTAAAGACGGTACTCCAGCATGGCCACAGTCACATGACTGAAACGAGTAAAAAAAATAAAATATATATGTATGTATATATGCATGTATGTGTGTGTATATGCATGTAAGAATATGCGTATACATGTATGTATGTATGTATGTATGTATGTATGCTTGTATCGCGCACGCGTGCAAATATACTTACACAAATAAGCAGAAACTATATTTAAGAACAAAAACTAAATACATCACTGGTTGCATTTTTGAATCACAAAAATAAAGTTGCAGATTCTCTTGCGTTCGAGCAATGTTATGGAAGATATAGAATCCACAGTTTAAAGAGGGATTTAACCAGATTGGGTGAGGTTGCTTATACGACCACGGATAGAGACCAACGGCGAAAGCGGATTGGTCAATGTGGATTTTCCGTTGTAGTAACAAAATATCTAAGATGATAAGTAAAATAATATGCTTTCCTACTTGTCTTTAAGTAGATGATAACTCTCGGAAGGGTGCACCAATATGAGTAATCTTAAAACAATGGATTAGTTCAACTTTAAGACGTAAATGCATAGAAGAGAATTTATGTTTTCAACTTGACCTGATTAACCAAAAGTGTTTTCTTTTATACTGCAATCAATAGAAAAATCTCGGAAGAGCTTCAATATTTTATAGACAAAGTGCAGGAGTGGCTGTGTCGTAAGAAGCTTGCTTCCCAACCACATGGTCCCGGGTTCAGTTCAGCTTGGACAAGTGTCTTCTATTATAGCCTTGAGCAGACCAAAGCCTTGTGAGTGGATCTGGCAGACGGAAACTGGAAGAAGCCCATCATCATCATGGTTTAACGGCCGCTTTCCATACTAGCATGGGTTCGACAGTTTGACTGAGGACTGGTGAACCAGATCAAATCGTCCAACCCATGCTAGCATGGAAAGCAGACGTTAAACGATGATGATGATGATGATGGGCTTCTTCCAGTTTCCGTCTGCCAGATCATATATGTGTGTGTGTGCGTGTGTGTGTATGTGTATGTATGTATTTGTGAGTCTGTGTTTGTCCCTACCACCATCGCTTGACAACCGATGTTGGTGTGTTTACATCCCCATAACTTAGCAGTTCGGCAAAAGTGACCAACAGAATAAGTCTCAGAAGTGAATAAGTCCTGGGGTCGATTTTCTCGACTAAAGGCGGTGTTCCAGCATGGCCACAGTCAAATGACTGAGACAAGTAAAAGAGTAAGTTGGAGAAAAACTTGAAGTCTGAGAACGAAATCTGTTTTCCCTATATGTTCTGTTATTCATTTATCACCGAGTCATTTAACAGGATATTTTGTTTTTCTAACCAAACACTCGTGATAAACGAGGGTAAGTGAACTTTCGAAAATGACAGTTTTACTGGTGTTGCTAAACGAACAGAGAGAAATTGGATATGATCAAGCTTATGCATCGGATATAACCTGAAGACTATATCCCAAGAACTGGTAAAGGGGAAGGTTATATATTTGTGTATATTAAAAGAAAAGGTAGGGCTTTCATTTACCTTCAAAGTATCAACTGCAAGAAACATTCTCCGATGTATGAAGAGTAAAACTCGATATTTGACACCAGAAAACCAACGGGGGTGTTGCCAGTAAAAATCACAAATAAAAATATGACTGAAAGATTTTTTTTTCCTTAATCAGAAATATATATATTAAAGAAAAGGGTGAATGTGGAAGGCTGGACACTGGTATGGCAATTGTTGAAAAGGGTCATTCATAATGAAGATATGACTCCAAGAATTATTTTTCTTGAGATATTTATCAGTTAACTGAAGATATTGATCGACCAATTGAGTATCTTGATTCAGTTGTAATAATTCACAATTCAGTGGTGTCAGAATCAGGCAACGGAATTTTGTCAACTGTAATAATAATAATAATAATAATAATAATAATAATAATAATATAACATACAGAAAATTGCACTACTGGGCACTGCACACATCCTACGCAAAACACTTTCAATACAGTAACCATAAGAGCATCACAGCAAACCACAGCATATACCCAAGGCACACAGAGCTGCGCTCGGTAGTGAAATGAAAGCACGTCATAAAAATAAAACTACTGAACAATAATAATAATAATAATAATAATAATAATAATAATAATAATAATAATAATAATAACAGCAACAACAACAATCGTCGTCGTCGTCGTCGTCATCGTCATCATCGTCATCATCGTCGTCATCATTGTCGTCGTCATAATCATCATCATCGTCATCATCATCATCATCATCATGGATTCTAACGAGATTTTGTAAAGAATTATTTGAATTTTGGCAAAAAATCACGCACTGCAAACCAATAAATCATCTTTTTTCAATATTCCTCTAAAATTACGTTATTGGCGAAACAATAACCTCCTCTGAATTTTCTTTTTCTTTTTTTTTTTTTTTTGTTTTATTTTAGGTACAAGAACTGGAATTTCATTGGACTATTAGAACCATGAAAACGCAAGATACAAAAGTTTCAGTCAACAACAACAAGAACAACAACACACAAACAAACCAATAAGTGTGTCAAATGTATACTCCTCATCTTCAGCTGCCAATGGATATCATTATGGTTTCAACAACTACTCAATACCATTCAATCCGGCGGTATCAACAGCATCGAAAGCATATACATTGCCTGTGTTTATATGCTTATTATGTTACAAAACAGAAATACAAACATCAAATCTCTAACATAAATTGTCACATAACTATAGCAACGATGCATAGAAATTAAAAAGGTAAAATATAGAAAACAGAGAAATATTATCAAAACGACCATGGCTAACTGAAAACTGAAGAACTTACAAGCCATGACACATTAAAACGAACTAGCGAACTAGACATATTGAACAGAAGTTATTGAACATAGTTGAAAACACACATTGCAAATACATAAAACGGAAGATAATAATGACCTAGAACTGTAATCATGTAGATGAATTGAAGAACGTAAGCCAATACATATGTATTCATAAAACACTTAGTTACTGGTCCCACGTAAATACTCGTACAGATGATGTTAGACCACAGATCAGACCTCCACACCCGAACAACAGCGAACTCAAATGCCGTCTGCCTTTTCATCAATTGTTACACGTTACTTAATCATATGTTGATTCAGCCCATTTTGTCTGGCCTGTACTGTGAATGAAGAGTGTGTATGGTACATGTGCGAGATGATTGAATGTGAATACCAGCGATCCTAAAAGATCAAAAGACAATGCGGCATTCCTTTTTCATCAATTGTTACATGGTATCTAATCACATGTTGCTCTGTTTTGTGAATAAAGAGTGTGTGCCTTGTTCCATGTATGTATATTTCTAATATATCCATTATATGTTTCAGATTGGACAATTCTTATTTTATCTTAAACCCGTAGATGTAATGTATTGATCGTAGTCTGCCGGATTTGAACCTTTGTATCTATTATATAAAACACAAGAGAAAACTGCCTTCAACAAGCAGTTTTTACACGCTAGAAGTAGTCAAAACGACCAAAACCACATTTAAGAGCAATCTTCAAAAATAAAAAAGGTAAAAGTTTTTATTTTTCATTCCTTTTGAAGATTGCTCTTAAATGTGGTTTTGGTCGTTTTGACTATTCCTTCTAGCGTGTAAAAACTGCTTGTTGAAGGCAGTTTTTTCTTGTGTTTAAATGTACCCTATTTTATACTGAGAATTTGTTGTCTATTGACTTTTTTTTTATACATGCTAGGCCACTGGTATTGAAATTTCTAAAAAAACTCGCTACCTTATATATTTTACGTATCTATTAATATATATGTATGTATATGTGTGTGTGTATATAATCTCGACTCCTCCGTCTGTCACGAATGATCATGGATGCACCTAAGAGGTTCTCCTCCGGGGTACAAGTCTGAAATAAAGTGTCTTGCTCAAGAACACAACGCGCAACTCGGTCCGGGATTCGAACTCGCAACCTCACGATCGTAAGCTCGACGCTCTAACCACTGAGCCAGATGTGTATAATATACCTTACATGCATTTTCTTATATTCCTTTACTTATTTCAGTCATTTGACTACGGCCATGCTGGAGCATCGCTTTTAGTCGAACAAGTGAACCAGGACTTATTCTTTATGAGCCTAGTACTTATTCTATCGCCAACTTTTTGCCGAACCGCTACGTTACGGGGACGTAAACCCATCAACATCGGTTGTCAAGCGATGTTAGGGGACTAACACACACATATATTCAACGGGCTTCTTTCAGTTTCCGTCTACCAAATCTACTCACAAGGCGTATGTGTATATATATATATATAAAAGATAATAAGAGTGAAAAAACTACAGAAGGCTTGTGTTACATGGTTAAAGTATATATTTAAATTATGTCAGAAAAATGTTAGAAAAATGTTATAAAATCTTTTTGGTATATAAACATTGTATTTTGAGAAATAACCGGTTTCGTGTTGTCTTTTCAAATTTCTCTACTTCATTGTGTCGTGTTATGCAAAATACGTGGAAAAACATATTGCTTTGTAAGGGAGCGCATGCGCATGTTTAGTGACTGAGCGGGAAGTGGAGCCGGTAACAAATATATATATATATATATATATATATATATACATACATACACACACGCATATATATATAACATATATATATATATATGTATTAGAGAGAGAGAGACAGACAGATAGATGCACAAAGATAATCATTATCGTAGTAATACACCTATCGTAGTGATTGTATGTATCTGTTGTCGCTAATAACGCAAACATACATTATCTCTGTTAGCGACATCAGATGTGTGTTAACTCTTTATCGGTTTGTCGATTTTATTATTACTACTAATTATTGTTTATGTTTTTGCCTTCTTAACACGCTCGTCTTTCTTTCACAGACATCAAAATATTTATTTTAACGCATGTCTGACTTTTTCACACAATACTGCGCGCATCAGGAGCAGAAAACGTCACAAATAGATTGTTACTCCGAGGTTCTCGTTTCTAGTGACACGCACGCACACGCACAGACATACGCGCACACATACACAAAAGCAACAGCTCATAAACAAGCATGCGCAAATACATAATATCATGTATTAGAATATACATAATATTATGTATTATGTATATAGTGTTGGATTGACTATATACATCGGTATATACATCGGTTGTCAAGTGATAGTCATATAATTCGCCCATGGGCAATGTTTTCAAGACTATATAGCCTTGGGCCGACCAAAGCCTTGTGAGTGAATTTGGTAGACGGAAACTGAAAGAAGCCCGTCGTATATATGTGTGTGTGTGTATATATATGTCTGTGTTTCTCCCCCTACCATCACTTGAAACTGATGTTGGTGTGTTTACGTCACCATAACTTAGCGGTTTGGCAAAAGAGACTGATATAATAAGTACTAGGTTTGCAAAGAATAAGTCCTGGAGTCAATTTCAACTAAACAGTGGTACTCCAGCATGGCCACGGTCAAATGACTGAAACAAGTAAAAGAATAAAAGAATTTTCTTGTTTTTCCTGCTTTTTTGTTTTGTTTTTGTTCATGGATTTGCCTATTCTATTAGTCTTTTACTTGTTTCAGTCATTTGACTGCGGCCATGCTGGAGCACCGCCTTTAGCTGAACAAATCGACCCCAGGACTTATTCTTTGTAAGCCTAGAACTTATTCTATCGGTCCATTTTGCTGAACCGCTAAGTTACAGGGACGTAATCACACCAGCATCGGTTGTCAAGTGATGTTGGGGGGGGGGGGGTACCAACACAGACACGCAACTACATCTACTACATATGTAGAAAATTCTGTCTGTGGGTGTGTTTGTGGAGTTGTTAGCTAACTCCTACATCGTTTTATTGACTTTGATGAAATTTGACACACGAGTAGAACTCTGGAAACCTCATGGCATACTCAGATTGTTGAAAAAAATCGATAATAGAGCCACTGGAATGGATCTTTACATATATCTAATATATTTCATTTTAACAGCCAAGGGAAATAACCCATTCATTTTCCTAAATCATTTGGTATAAATCAAATTGAGTATGCTTATTTCTTAGTATTTGAACTGTTAGTTATTTTTGCAATTTATCCAGTAGAACCCTTAAACAAGTAAATAATATTTTCCTAAACAATAGATCCACTTATTTCGGTTAGTGACTTATTCACGAATATACCAACACTAGTTCCACTGAGGGTAATATTCTCTGGGAACACACAAAACCCCTTTTCAGAGTTATTTACTTTGAATTGTTATTATCCCATATCTGATTAGCCTGTTATAACGTAACATGCTTCACGATTTAATATACATACCTTATTAGTATTTCCTCCTAAGTTCTATATACTCTGAGAATGCATTAAAGCCCTATTCGTGGCTACTTTATTTGAATTCTTACTATTGGGTAACTCATTTCATGTTATTACATAACTGACTTCATAATTTGGGTATTTATAACTTATTGGGAATTCCTAAAAACAACATCCTGTGTAAGACAGTTCGCTATTCTCTGTAAATGCATAAAATGCATTTTAAAGGCTACATACTTTGTATTGTTGTTACTGGATTAGCAAAACAATTATGAGAATGGAACCAAGGGATAAGCCCTGCTTTCCCGGGAATTACTGGGTATGTCAGCTAGTATATATATATATATATATATATATATATATATATATGACAGGCTTCTTTCAGTTTCCATCTACCAAATCCACTCACAAGGCTTTGGTCAGCCCAAGGCTATAGTAGAAGACACTTGCCCAAGGTGCTACGCAGTGGCGGGCAGACGACAGGCTTCTTTCAGTTTTCATCTACTAAATCCACTCACAAAGCTTTGGTCAGCCCAAGGTTATAGTAGAAGACACATGTCTAAGGTGCCACTCAGTGGGACTGAACCATGAACCATGTAGTTGGGAAGCAAGCTTTTTACCACAAAGCCATACCTGCCTCTGTAGCGATGGTGTGTGTGGGGTACAAACACAGACACACAAACATATGCATATACATATATATATATATATATATATATATATATATATATATATATATATATATATATATAGATAGATAGATAGATAGATAGATAGATAGATAGATAGATAGATAGATATATGTGTGTGTGTATGTGTTTCATGTATAAAGTATTTTCATTATGATGTGTATTTTCGTCAATTTTATATTATTGATGTGTTTCTTTTTTAGATGGAAATACTCGTTTAAATGTATTTTCTTTAATTAAGATCTATATGTTTTTATATTCAATACATATTGGTCTGCATAGCTTTGCTCTGATGTTTTGAAACAACTGAAGCCTGATAGCTAATGTGATATATTATTCTGCTAGTTTGTGTTTCATTCATTTTTATTATATTTCTGTGCATTAAGTATGTTTTATGAATACATATGTATTGGTTTACGTTCTTCAATTCATCTACATGATTACAGTTCTAGGTCATTATTATCTTCCGTTTTATGTATTTGCAATGTGTGTTTTCAACTATGTTCAATAACTTCTGTTCAATATGTCTAGTTCGCTAGTTCGTTTTAATGTGTCATGGCTTGTAAGTTCTTCAGTTTTCAGTTAGCCATGGTCGTTTTGATAATATTTCTCTGTTTTCTATATTTTACCTTTTTAATTTCTATGCATCGTTGCTATAGTTATGTGACAATTTATGTCAGAGATTTGATGTTTGTATTTCTGTTTTGTAACATAATAAGCATATAAACACAGGCAATGTATATGCTTTCGATGCTGTTGATACCGCCGGATTGAATGGTATTGAGTAGTTGTTGAAACCATAATGATATCCATTGGCAGCTGAAGATGAGGAGTATACATTTGACACACTTATTGGTTTGTTTGTGTGTTGTTGTTCTTGTTGTTGTTGACTGAAACTTTTTTTGTATCTTGCGTTTTCATGGTTCTAATAGTCCAATGAAATTCCAGTTCTTGTCAGGTCCATCTTGTTTAGAGAGTTCTTGCTTTCTTTTTCCTTTTCTTTTTTTTTTTTGTACTCAGTCATTAGACTTCAGCCACACTGGGACACCACATTGAGGAACTTTTAGTTGAATGAATCGACCCCCAGCACTTATCTTTCTCTAAAGCTTGGCAATTATTCTATCAGTCTCTTTTGCCAAACTGCTAAGTTATGGGGACATATACTCCGGTTGTCAAATAGTGGTGGTGGACAAACACAGGCATGCACACACACTCATACACATACACATACGATGAGCTTCTTTCGGTTTCCATCTTACAAACCCATTAACTATTCTTGTTTGTGAGAGCAGTCGAGTTTATTTCAGGTATTCTCATTTTAAAAATCATCTCTGGCTAATCGTTGAGAGGACATTGGTGTTGCCTTGGCAGAGGTTTCCGCTCTCTGAGGACTCTTATTTTAAATGATTGGTTCCAAATTTTGGCCAATGACCAGCTGCTTTGGGAAGGGGCTATGTTGATTAAATTGACCCCAGTGTTCAATTGGTACTTAGTTTATTGACACCAAAAGCATGATAGGCAAAGTCGACCGCAACAGAATTTGAATTCAAGATGTAAAGACGGATGAAATATCACTAGGAATTTCGCTCGGCCTGCTAACAGTTCTGCCATCTTGGTATTATTTTAAATATTATTTCTGTTTATTCTTGGCTGTTTCTTATTCAGCTCTTGTTCTTGTTGTTCCAGCTCCTGCTGTTACTTCTCTCTGTCATTTACCTCCTGCTACTCTTCTTCTTCTCCTCCTCCTCCTCCCCATCCACCTCTTTCTTCTTCTTCTTCTTCTTCTTCTTCTTCTTCTTCTTCTTCTTCTTCTTCTTCTTCTTCTTCTTCTTCTTCTTCTTCTTCTTCTTCTTCTTCTTCCATGCATGTTGTCTGTATGTATCTATGTAATATTACTGCCTATTATTGTAAGCAAACCAGATTAAATGGTTGGTGACACTTTGTCCATCCTTACATTCTGAGTCCGAATTCTGCTGCGGTCATCTTGCCTTTCACCCATTCAGGGTCAATTAAATAAGCACAAGTCAAGGAATCGTTGTAGTCAACTCCTTGCCCTTTGAAAACTACTGGCCTTGTGCCAAAATTTGAAACTAATATTACTGTGTAATAATATCCATCCAAGGGTCGCAAAAGAAGAGTCCTTAGGCACCTTCTCCATAAGTTTCAAGCAGTAGCAACCGTCGTTAGACTTTCCAGCTGGGTTCCTAAACATGATTGACTGATTCTATGGTTATTACTCAACCAACTCGTTCTTAGTCTTCCCATAGATCTCCTGTTGGTTGGCTTGCTTTGAAGAATTCCTTGTGGTTCTTTCCTGCAACAGTCTGATCATATGTTCATAGGACTGGAACTGTGACATCTCAATGTGAAGAAGTAGCAGCTCTACATGTGGAAACACCCTGATTAATAAAACAATCCCTACAGTTAAGAAATGCCACAGTGGGACGATGCAAATTCATCTTCTTTTTTCTTTCTCGTGGATGGGGTTGTGCCAGTAACCTTCACTTATCCTCCAGGATAAAAACAAAAGAAAGCAGACTAAATATTTATTCAAACCTAAATTCTTGCGAGTCACATTTTGAATTTTCTCATTCCGAATGCATATAAGACTAATGGTGTGATATTTAAAGCTTGTTTATGTACACACTGGGTTGGGGGCAGCTCATATCATGCAGACAACAACTTGGTGGCAATTATACAATTGCAAATATGAGCATATACTAGTTGCTAGGAAATTATAAATGCTTATTTAGAGATTATCTTTCTCTTCTTTTCTGTTTTTACAGATAACAAATTTCTCTATAAAATGTCTGTGAAAAATTGCTATCACCTCCCCTAAGGTAACTCTATCTTTCTATCTGACTGTCTGTCTGTCTGTCTGTATGTATGTATGTATGTATGTATGTATATATATCTCTATATATATGAGTCACCACAGGACAGGTATTCGTGTTGCAAGACAGTGTAGGAGAGAGAATAGTGATGTTGTAGGAGAGAAATGTGTTCGCATGGATGATGGTACACTTGCACTAAATGAGGCTGCAAAGAAAGAGGTCTGGAGATGCCACTACGATAAATTGCTTAATAAAGAGAATGAATGGGAGAAAGAGAGCCTGCCGTATGTCGACCCAACAGAGGGACCAGCTATCCGAGTTGACAGTACCAGGGTAGATAAAGCAATTAAGAGTATGAAGACAGGGAAAGCCCCCGGCCCATCATGAATCACTGCAGAGATGCTCAAAATATCTGGCAGTGTTGGCTATAGCCTAGTCACCCGTATTACGAACCAGGTGATACACGAAGGAGTCATACCCAATGACTGGTGTAGTAGCACCATAGTAAACTGCTACAAAGGTAAAGGTGACGCTTTAGATACTAATAATTACAGAGGCATCAAGCTGTTAGATCAGGTTATGAAAGTTACGGAGAGGGTCATAGCCCAACTAATTAGGGAGCGAATCAATTTAGATGAGATGCAGTTTGGGTTCGTGCCAGGTAAAAGCACCACTGATGCCATATTTCTAGTGAGACAGCTGCAGGAGAAATATCTAGCCAAGGATAAACCTCTGTACCTGGCCTTCGTTGACATGGAGAAAGCCTTTGACAGGGTCCCCCGATCCCTTATCTGGTGGTCAATGAGGAAACTTGGGATAGAAGAATGGTTAGTGAGAGCTGTGCGAGCCATGTACAGAGATGCTGTCAGTAAGGTGAAGGTTGGAAATGAGTACAGTAATGAATTCCGGGTAGAGGTAGGGGTCCACCAAGGTTCCGTCCTCAACCCCCTCCTATTTATCATAGTCCTCCAGGCGATCACAGAGGAATTCAAGACAGGTTGCCTCTGGGAGCTCCTCTATGCTGATGACCTTGCACTAATTGCGCAGTCACTATCAGAACTAGAGGAGAAGTTTAAGGTGTGGAAGCAAGGACTAGAATCGAAGGGCCTTAGAGTCAACCTAGCAAAAACCAAAATCCTAATAAGTAGGAAGGTAGATAAAACACAAACCCCTTCAGGTAGATGGCCTTGCTCAGTATGCAGTAAAGGAGTAGGTAGTAACTCTATAAGATGTACCCAGTGCAAGCTATGGTTACATAAGAGGTGCAGCAATATCAAAGGCAGATTAACTACAAAGTTAGTTTTTGTATGTGGCAGATGTTCAGGTGCAATAAACACTGTAAACAAACAGGAAACAACTTCTATCTCATTCCAGGGAGAAAAACTAGAGGTAGTCGATAGCTTTCGCTATCTGGGTGACCAAGTTAGTAGTGGGGGTGGGTGCACTGAAAGTGTAACTGCTAGAATAAGAATAGCCTGGGCCAAGTTTAGAGAGCTCTTACCTCTGCTGGCGACAAAGGGACTCTCACCCAGAGTAAAAGGCAGACTGTATGACGTATGTGTACGAACAGCCATGCTACATGGCAGTGAAACATGGGCTGTGACTGCTGAGGACATGCGTAAGCTCGCAAGGAATGAAGCCAGTATGCTCCGCTGGAAGTGTAATGTAAATGTGCATACCCGTCAGAGTGTAAGTATCTTGAGAGAAAAGCTGAACATAAGAAGCATCAGTAGTGGTGTGCAAGAGAGACGATTGCGCTGGTTTGGACATGTAGTGAGAATGAATGTGGATAGCTGCGTGAAAAAGTGCCACTCCCTAACAGTTGAGGGAACCCGTGGAAGAGGTAGGC
>NC_142932.1:32190101-32205101 GCF_046866305.1 Octopus bimaculoides
GACCCCGAAAGGATGAAAGGCAAAGTGGACCTCGGCGGAATTTGAACTCACAACGTAACGGCAGACAAAATACCGTTAAGCATTTCGCCCGGCGTGCTAACGGTTCTGCCAGCTCACCGCCTTGCTAAGCATTTCACCTGGCATGCTAACCACTCTGTCAGCTCACTGCCTTAATAATAATAATAATAATAATAATAATAATAATAATAATAATCCTTTTTACTGGAAGCACAAGGCCTAAAATTCGAGGGTTGAGGATTAGTTGATTACATTGACCCCTATGTGTAACTGGTGCTTATTTCATCGATCCCGAAAGGATGAAAGGCGAAGTTGACCGAGACAGAATTTGAACCTAGAATGTAGTGGTAGACGAAATACTGCTTAGCATTTCACTTGATGTACTAACCATTCTGCCAGCTCACCACCTTAATAATAATAATAATAATAATAATAATAATAATAATAATAATAATAATAATAATAATAATAATAATAATAATAATAATAATAATTAATAATAATGATGAGAATGTTATTCTAGGTAGTTGTTTGTTCCTTCTCGAGCCATGCCTGGCTCATAAGGGCCTATTTCCTGGTTTCATTAGCGTATAGGTTCCCCATCTGGATGGGATGTCGGTCGGTCGCAGGTGAGCTGCTAGATGCGGGAAAGAGTGAGAGAAGGTTGTGGTGAAAGTCAGCAAAAGTTCACCATTTCTTTCTACCGGAGCTGTGTGGAGCTTAGGTGTTTCACTCATAAACACACACATCACCCGGTCTGAGACTCGAACCCGCGATCCCTCGACCACGAGTCCACTGCTCTAACTACTAATCCATGTGCCTCTACTATTCTAGGTAGATGCAGCTGCAATTTCTCCTTTTTCATTGGTTCACTTTTATTACGTTTGTCTGGTACCCAGTCACCTCAGAAAGTCATGACATTGAATAAATATAGCTTAGTTATTTATGATCAATATTAGCCAATATTGATTATAGGTAATCAATTCATTCAATCAATACTTGTCTAAATTCAATTAATGTCTGCTGATCACATGATATATGGGTGGAATATTTATTCATTATAAATTAGTTACTACAAAATAGTCATTAACCTCATTCAAATAACCTATCCCATATAATGTTATACATTCGACTCCCTTTTTTCTACTTCCCCTTCAGATATGTCATTCATTAACAGCTATTCAACCTCTGGTTCTGTTTCATCATTTCCTATCATTCAGGTGTTTCTTTTTTTCTGTCACCATGGAAGAAAGGTTCAGAGGATCAACTTCAATTTGAACCAGAAAATTATAGGCTCATATTGGTATTACACGATTTTCGAAAGGCTACTATGACAGGAGATACAATTCCTTCTCAACGATTTGTATTTCTTAGTTTATTAATTTGACTTCTGTCTGTTTCTCCCCATGCTAACATGAGTCTCGACAGGGAGTTATTTGAAGTAGGATTTTGCGGCTGGATGTTCTTCCTGTCCCCAACCCTTATCTGTTTCTCAGTAAGGGATTTTACTCCAGAGGCCTTCAAACACATGCACACACATACACACACACAGTTTCTACTTACCAAATTCACTCATAAGGCTTTGGTTGGTCTGAGGCTATAGTAGAAGACACTGATCCCGGAACCATGTGGCTGGAGAGCAAGCTTCTTACCACACAGTCACACCTGTTAACCAATTGGCATATAAATAATAAAGAAGTGAGATAGAACCGGTGCATGTGCTTATTATTGGCATTGTGAACCTCCCAAGATACAACAATATTCAATGTATTCTTCCTTTGTAATGTAGTGGAATATGATTTAAGGGTGATTTAGTTTCTATTTCTAATAGAATTAGAGATCATGTAGAGATTCCATTATTGGTTCATAAAGCAGCTGTTAAAATTGGATAATGAAACAGAGCATGTTGATGACTGGTGTAAGTGACAAGCCCTTTAGCATTTAAGCCGACCATATCCAGCCCAAATATTCCACTGGTTTTATGTTCAAACTGGCCACTAGATCTGGTCTTTCACACCTACCCTACAATCACACCAACCCTACAATCACACCATCAAAATCTCAAAGCTTTGAGATAATGAGATTAATTCAAAACAATGTAAATAAATAAGCATTATATTTGACAGAGCAATCTGAGTGCTAAAGGTGTGGACAGAGTTTTACTAAATAATTAAGAACAACAAAAGCATCATTAATACCAAAAGGTAAATATTTATCTTCACTTAAAAGTGGATGTTGTGTTAAAACACAAAGCCATCATACAAGACATCACTCATAAAACACCTGTACTTTGCAATTTGGGTGTATTTAACAGAGCCCACTTCATTGAAAGCATTCAGGTCAAGTCTCTGGTTTGTGGATACTTTCCTCTCACTCTCTTGGGAATCCTGGAGGCCCTTTAAAAGGGCCGTCTGTGCTGCCTTTCTTCTTAACCCATTTGTGCTGAAATTTTTCTAGTGAATGAAATTGCCTGAAAATTCACAGATACCATTATTTTGAGCTAAATAACAACTGCAAAAAATTTCATTGAAATCTGCTAAGCATTTTGCCTGGCGTGCTAACGATTCTGCCAGCTCGCCACCTTAACCTAATATGAATAATCATCTCTACTATAGGCACAAGGCCTGAAATTAGGGGGGGGGGACTAGTCGATCACATTGACCCTAGTGTTTCATTGGTTCTTAATTTATTGAGCCCGAAGGGATGAAAGGCAAAGTCGACCTCGGCAGAATCTGAACTCAGAACGTATCAACAGACAAAATACCGCCAAGCATTTCACCCAGCATGCTAACGATTCTGTCAGCTCACCACCTTAACCTAATATAAATAATAATATTTGTAAATTCCATCCAAGTTGATATATATTCAAAGAATGTTAGGTGTCTACTGCATATTTCACAAAGTGACAATATAACACTTTAATAAAAAAAAAAAGAAAAGAAGCTCTTTCTCTGCTTATTTATCACTAACGTGTTGCATTTTATAAATTCTCTTTGCATTTTTCTGGCCTATACCAGTTGGAATATTGCTGGGTGTACAACCGAGCTACATATACGAATTCAGAGTTTTTTTTATAAGAGGGTGGAGCTATGAAGAATGAATGGAGGCAAAACAAGTTGTGATGCTTACTAAAATTGTGATAATATATAATTAATGGGCGACTGTGCTTAAGAAGCTCACATTTTAACTGTATGGCTTCAAGTTCGGTGGTTCAGTCCTGCAATGCGGCACCTTGAGCCCTCAGGCAACAAAAGTGAATTTTTGTTGATGAAAACTGAAAGAAGCCTCTTGTGTATATAATATATATACATATGGGTATCATCATCATCATCATCATCATCGTTTAACGTCCGCTTTCCATGCTAGCATGGGTTGGACGATTTGACTGAGGACTGGTGAACCAGATGGCTGCACCAGGCTTCAGTCTGAGGGTAAGGGGATTGCAAGTATGTATAGGGAGAAAGAGATGGGGGAGAAAGGAAGGGAAAGGGGCAGAAAGGAAAGGGGAGGTAGACTACAACTATAAAGTTTGCTTAGGATTGACAGATGGATGTAGGGAGTGATGGAAAAGGGGTGAGTATGACTAATGATGTATGAGTTGGGGAAGGTAGAGGGATAGCAGGGGAGAACAGCCAGGTAGTAATGATGATACAGTTGATAGAGTGGGGAGGACAAAAGAGAGACAAGGCATGCTTGAGTAGGCTCCATGAGTGGAGGTGTAAGAGACAGGCAGGCGCAGTGCAAGAGGAGTGATAATTCGGTGGTTGGCAGGGTGGAGTGATCAATGTAACATATGGGTGAAGGGGACAATATTAATGAATGAAGAATAGCTGGCAAGTGTAATGGTTCTCACAGGGATGGAGTAGCAAGAAAATAACAAAAATGAAATAACAAGAATTTGGGAGGCTTTACAAAGTATCGAAACTTTTCATAATCAAACAAGTATTTGGAACACAACTATAGTTTCCCACACTCGTTATTACAAATGGAATATTTTTAAATGGGTCGATTTATATCACAAAATCAGTGGCTGCTGAAGGAAAATTACTGTCACAAGGGTTAAACTCTCACAATACAACACTGTTCAACATATCCTGTTTCATAACCTACACTACATCACTGTTTTATTATAATAATGTTCTGTATAACATTATAATAGTCATCACAATTATTATTGTCCACCCCACCACGACCACAATATATCACTATATTATTATAATAGGCACTGGAGTGACTGTGTGGTACATAGCTTACTTACCAATCACATGGTTCCAGGTCCAATCCCACTATAGCCTCAGGCCGACCAAATATTTTAGGGAAGTGAAATTTTATAAAAAAAAATTTTTATATTTATTTTTGATGTTTTTGAGTAAAATTTGTTGAGAAGTGGGGGGATTTTGTCCTCATTGGGGATTTTGTCCCGATACCATATTTATAAATGCTCTGAGTTCAAATGCATCCAAGGTCAATCGTTTTACTTTTCTACTTTTTTTTCCCCATTTTTCCAGGAATAAGTAAAATAAACTCCAATGGAAATGTTATGATTATGTTTAATTAACTTTTGTTCCTTGTGTCAAAAATAGGGATTGCCAGAAGAAATCCTTATCATTGCTTCCACCACCAACACCACCACCACAACTATCATCATCACTACCACCACCACCACCACCATCATGATGATCATCATGATGATCATGATGATGATCATCATCATCGTCGTCATCATGACAATCATTATCCTCATTGTCATAGTCCACTTTCTCCTCCTCCTCATCGTCATCTTCATCATTGTCGTCATCGTCATGATAATCATTATTATTGTCGTTGTAGTCTGTTTCCTCTTCCTCCTCCTCCTCCTCATCATCATCATAATCATCACCACTACCATCAACCCCCACCGTCACTGTTATAACCATTATTTCTTTCATGGGATTTATATAATTGCTTGCCAAGCTGTTATCAGTGGTGTGGGACCACAGAAGGTAACTAAACGAGTTGCTACTTTCTGCTACCTGCGTAAGAGGTGCCATAGAAATTCACATTTTTTACTGGAAGAAATATTTGCTTTGTACATCATATACATCATACGTATACGTATCTTAGTGTTGAATATGCATGAAGTATAAAGGTATATAAAATATGATTTAAATTAAGTAAGGAATTACTGTGATATGCTTTTTAGTGTGATATTCCTTTTAAGGCATTTGGCAGTAATTTAGAGGTAATCTGAGGCAATGAGTCAGCAGAATTGTTACAACATTAGAAAACATACTTTGCTGTATTAGTTTTGAATTCAAATTCTGCCAAAGTTAACTTCTATCCCCCCAGGGTCGATAGAATAAGATGCTGATTTAGCAATTTTGTATTGGAGTTGACCTAATTGACTGACCCCCACCCCAGTCAAAATTGCTGGTTTTGTGCCTAAATTAGAAGCAATTAATTTCCAAGCACTTTGTAACTCATGTTTAAAATGAGAAGGTTCTTTGTAGCATGTGTGCAGTGGAAAGTCAATACTATTTTTATAAACTTCTATGAGAGATGGTTCTCCTGGGATGTTGCTATGATGTTTCCCATATTCATTTTTGCTTTCATTTCATACATAAGGTCCCTATGATGGCTACTCCATATCTTCCCTGCCACAGGAATTGTCCTCCTATCATACATTAACTGTGCTAACTTCATCTGTTATAGATCCACCTCTCTCAATACAACCTTCCCACCCCGATGTGTTGCAAGTTATATGGTTAGTGCTAATGCTACATAAGCAACACCCTGTACAGTCTATAAAGCAGTTGGTGTTAAGAAGAGCATCCAGCCACAGAAGCTATACCAAAGCAGTCAATGGAATTTAGTGCAGCCCTCTGGCTAAGCAATTAATATTAAACCATCCTATCCATGCCAACATGGAAAACATACGTTAAATGACGATAATAATAATGATGCTGATGATGATGATGTCCTAAATCTTTTAGTCTTTATCTCTAATTCTTTGCACTTGGTTAGCATATGTAAAATTCTTTCACTGATACGTTTTATCTTGTTGCAAAACACTAGTATCACTTAATATGCAGCTTTTTATATTCCATGTCCTTGCGGCTGACATTTGGTCTGTTTGCTTGAATTGTTACATCTGTGCTAACTGGAAAATCACAAAGTATTACATCATATATCCAAATATCTTTTGCCCATATTTTGGTGGTGAGCAAGACGAATCGTTAGCTTGTAGGACAAAAGTGTTTAACAGCCTTTCTTTTTTAACTCTTTACATTCGGAGTTCAAATTCTGTCTAAGTCACTTTTCCCTTTTATCCTTATTTCTTTATTGCCCACAAGTGGCTAAACATAGAGGGGACAAACAAGGACAGACAAAGGGATTAAGTCGTTTATATCGACCCCAGTACGTAACTGGTACTTAATTTATCGACCCCGAAAGGATGAAAGGCAAAGTCGACCTCGGCGGAATTTGAACTCAGAACGTAACGGCAGACGAAATACCGCTAAGCATTTCGCCCGGCTTGCTAACGTTTCTGCCAGCTCTCTTTTATCCTTTCATGGGGTTCCATAAAAATAATGTACCAGTCAAATACTGAGGCCTGTTCAGGCAACGTTGATCAGGTGAAGGGAGTGAGTTAACGTATGTACCATACATTTGACCACTATAAACCAATCATTTATGCAGGTTGGTCAGCAAAAGCTGAGTCCATCATCATCATCATTGTTATTATTACTATATGAACGTGGTGAGCTGGCAGAATCGTTAGCATACCAGGCAAAATGCCTAACGGCATTTCATGAGTCTTTGTGTTCTGAGTTCAAATTCTACTGAGGTTGATTTTTGCCTTTCATCTTTCCGGGGTCGATAAATTAAGTACCAGTGAACATCCTGTCTTGAATTCCTCTGTTATTGCCTGGAGGACTATGATAAATAGGAGGGGGATGAGGACTGAACCTTGGTGGACCCCCTACCTCTACCTGGAATTCTTCACTGTACTCGTTGTCAACCCTCACCTTACAGTGTCCCTGTACATGGCTCACACAGCTCTCACTAACCATTCATCTATCCCTAGTTTCCTCATTGACCACCAGATAAGGGATCGGGGGACCCTGTCAAAGGCTTTCTCCATGTCGACAAAAGCCAGGTACAGAGGTTTATCTTTGGCTAGGTATTTCTCCTGCAGCTGTCTTACCAGAAATATAGTATCAGTGGTGCTTTTCCCTGGCACGAACCCAAACTGCATCTCATCTAAGCAGACTCTCTCCCTAATTAGTTGGGCTATGACCCTCTCCGTGACCTTCATTACCTGATCCAACAACTATAGTTATTATTATTACTTTCGCACAGGGAGTATTTAAGCAAAACCCAGGCGGAAAGAAACAAAAATGTTTCTCGTTGAACAACATTAACTTTTTCTATCTTGTTTACATACATGCATGAAATAGTGACACAGAACGCCCATCAAAACAATCATATTAAAGGTGAACTTGTTTCCACGGATTGTAAATACCAAAGCAAGAAACAAACAAACATTCTGCTGCTAAGTCCATGCATTTTGGAAAGAGAAACTATTGACATTTCTATGCAGAATAATTATTGTTGAGAGCAGTTCTAGCAATATGTTTGGTAAAAACAACAGAAACATTATTCATCCATTCATGCACACATGCACATGCACACACACTCTCACACACGTGCACGTACACACACACAGCTTTGTCAAATGTAATAATGATAGGAATTTTGGAGCTGTAAAGTCAATAAACTAGTTTTGAATATGGACATTTAAACGAAAGGCTGCATGACAGCATTATGTTACAGAAACAAGTACTTTTCTACCCGAAGCCAATGTGGGGTGAGAGGAAAGGAAAATAATTCATCTCTGTATTGCCCACAGCTACAAAAGCTTTTCTAGCATTCTCTAGAATAATCAGAAGCAACTCTAACTGATGTGTGAAGAGATATCTCCTACACTGAGCAAAGCAGAGCATATATCACACTATGTTAAGTTTTTAAAACTGTGAATGGCGTAAATTAACAAACTCAGTGCGTCCACATTTGCCCATAGACTATTCCCATAGGCTTTGGGTTCCAGAAACTATAAAGCTCACTGGAAATGACATTGGTAACGATACTGACTCACAACTTTTGATCACTTCAGTAGCACATTATGGACAAGTAGACAGCACCGGTATGGCAGTATGTGGTATGTCTTTATGGGCATATATATCTTCTTCATCCCATGAGACAGCTACTTGGATTCCATAGCTGTGAATACATAGTAGTTACTGTATGAAAGGTCTGGTTTTATGATTAGTCATTCAGGACAGAAAGTCCAGACAGATAATGGATGTGAAAATAGAGACCATTTTAAGGTTTCCTGGCTTATAACTTGAAAACCTAAAAGGAAAAGAGAAAAACAGCAACAAGTTACAATGGAGGCTGCTGCTCCTTGAGCACCACCAGGTGCAGCTCTTGAAAAGTTTGAAGAGATCGCCTAATCTCCATTTTAAGGAGATGAAGCCCATCCCCGGCCATAACCAATAGTGCCACCACACTGTCTTTTGACAATAAAAGTGTATGGATAGCGAATAGACAGAGCAGATGGCTGAGAAATGTGGGAAAAGTGATAAAAATACGACTTAAGAAAGACTACGTGCTAAAAAGGCAAATAAAATGTGTGTGAAGGAGTTTATTTCTTCCACTCCAGTCGATTAATTTTCACATCTCCTTGTGCAACAAAGAACTGATGGGAAATACAAAGAGTCTATTCTACCATCATGGGACAAATTTAGAGCAGAATGCCAGGGAGATGAAATCTGATTATATGGAAGCTGTGAATGATAAGATATAGTTAAAAACCTTTTAATCAAGTTATGAACGTAAACCATCGTTGGGAAGAGGACCTTTATTAGCCATCCTGACTCTGAAGTCTTCACAGGAATATTGTGCACTATGGGTCTAGAAAAAAAGATCGCCAAGACACAGAGAGTAAGAGAAGCAGAAACAGATATTATTATTATTATTATTATTATTATTATTATTATTATTATTATTATTAACCCCCCCCCCCCCCAACATCGCTTGACAACCGATGCTGGTGTGTTTACGTCCCCTTAACTTAGCGGTTCGGCAAAAGAGACCGATAGAATAAGTACTAGGCTTACAAAGAATAAGTCGTGGGGTCGATTTGCTCGACGAAAGGCGGTGCTCTAGCATGGCCGCAGTCAAATGATTGAAACAAGTAAAAGAGTATGCAGTGACTCAAACCACAAAAATCCTTCAACTGGAACTTATTTTATCAACCCCTCCAAAAAACGAAAGGCAAATCCTACTTCGGTCGAATTTGAACTCAGAACGTAACAACAGACCAAATGCTGTAAAGCATTTTGCCTGGCCTGCTTACGATTCTGCCAGCTCTCAGCCTTGTCGTAGACGCAGACTTACAAAATTGTACAGGGGTGGGGGAGAAATAGCTTTAAATATAAAACTATAAAGCTATATAGAAGCGAATAAGAAAATGCAGAAGTTTATAAGACTACATAGAAGACATTGCGAATTGGAAGTGTTGACTGTCGCCAATCTAATAAATCATAAGTTTTAGCACTCGTAAACTTCTGATTCTTTCAAGAAATTCAAACAATAACCCAGTTGTTCCATGTTCCATGTTCTGCAAGTGTCTGACATATAAAAGAACGGGGTTAATCATAACCTGAATTCTCTTCAAAATCCTCGGTTATATCTGTTTCTGGTATTTTCAAATGAAACTTGACACCGAACTAAAAAGAAATACAGTTGAATATTTTTTTTTTAATAGAAAAAACAAACTGGGTGGTGGCGGTGGGAGTAAGAAGTATGATTATAAAGGAAAGTTCTTAACATCTGGTTATGGAAACCCACAGAGACAGCGTGAAACAGTAGCCATATTTTGTAGCATTCGATGAGTAAAACAAAGAAGTGACAAAAAGAATGTTTTTGAACTTTGAAAAGAAGTAAAGATAGTGAGGGAGAGTGTGAGCGAGTGAGTGCATGGAACAAAATGATGGTAACATAATAATTGTAAGATAAAAAATAATAATAATAATAATTTCATTGAGTTGTAGACATGAATCTAATGAATGTTGTTAACAATAAAAATATGAGAGCTGTGTAATTGTTTTGTGTTGTTGGAAATATTTGTGGTATTACACAAAAGTTATTTTTACAACAAAATGCTGTAATCATATCTTTGTATTGTTATAAGCACATTACACACACACACACACACACACACACACACACACACACACACACACACACACACACACACACACACACACACATATATATATATATATATATATATATATATATATATATATATATATATATATATATATATACATACACACACAGGATCGTGCATAAGTAGGTAAAGAGTTATGAAGAAGAAAATACGTACAACACTCATTTATTTTTCTCAAAAGAAATTTTAAAGGCTACGATAAGTTATGATAAATATATTATTATGATCAATGACATTGAAAATATCAAAAATGAGGCTAACTAATTTGATGTGCCAATAATTTTAATCAGGTATTAAGTATTATAAAATTGATGTGATACTTACTGTCTACGTACTTTTGCTCCCCCACCCCATTTGTATATTCTTGTGTTCTTTTACTTGTTTCAGTCGTTTGACTGTGGCCATGCTGGAGCACCGCTTTTAGTCGAACAAATCAACCCCGGGACTTATTCTTTGTAAGCCTAGTACTTATTCTATTGGTCACTTTTGCCAAACGGCTAAGCTATGGGGATGTAAACACGCCAACGTTGGTTGTCAAGCAATCGTGTGGGGGACAAACACAGACACACAAACATACATACACACACACACACACACACACACACACATGACGGGATTCTTTCAGTTTTCATCTGTCAAATCCACTCACAAGACTTTGGTCAGCCCGAGGATCTAGTAGAAGACACTTACCCAAGGTGCAACATAGTGGGACTGAACCCGGAACCGTGTGGTTGGGAAGCAAGCTTCTTACCATACAGTCACGTCTGTGCATATATATAGATATCTATAGTATCTTGAGCAGTCAACAATTTAGATTCATTGTTGAGAACATTATCATAGACATTCAGAATCTAATAGTCTTCTGAGACTTTTTTTTATTTCTATATTAACCATGCAAAAAGCTATTTTCGTTCGCTTGGTGCATTCCTCGACACCATACAGATATGTCTCCCCATTCCAGTGTCTCCTACAAGCAACGATTATGCATGAGCTGTTACTTTGCTATCTCATTTCATTCTGTCTCTACTATCTCGGCATTAACCTTAGGTCTAGCCTCGACAGAATAATTTCTGCAGGCTTAATTGCACCTAACCTCATATGACGTTTCTCTTTGCCGATGCCTGTTTATTTATCTATTTGCATACATTTTATTTGACAACACGTTATTCCATTGACACAGAAACATGAACATATCAATGTAAATTACCCATGATATATTTGCAATATAAACGATCTAATTGACATATTGGTATACATTTTCAAAATACATTTATACAAGCTTTGCTTCGAGTGTTCTAAATAATGATATGGAATGTTTCGTATTTGAATGTTACCCTAATTTAACCTGCACTGTATAATTGTTATTGCATTATGTGACCAATAAAGGCGGCGAGCTGGCAGAAACGTTAACACGCCGGGCGAAATGCTTAGCGGTATTTCATTTGTCTTTACAGTCTGAGTTCAAATTCTGCCGAGATCGACTTTACCTTTTATCCTTACATGGTTGATAAATTAAGTACCAGTTGCATACTGCGATTGATGTAATCGACTGCCCCCCCCCTCCCCAAAAAATTTCGGGCCTTGTGCCTGAGTAGAAAAGATTATTTTACCAACAAGACCGTTGAGCTGACAGGAATTGTTACCAAGCCGGACAAAATGCTTTGCGGCATTTTTACTGACTTTACATTCTTAGTTGAAATATTGCCAAAGTCGACTTTGCCTTTCATCCTTTCAGGGTTGATAAAATAAGTACCAGTGAAACACTAGAGTTGATGTAATCGACTAGTCTCCTTTTCCCCACCAAAAATTTCAGGCCTTGTGCCAAAATTTGAAACCATTATTATTATTGTTATTGTTGCTGTTATTTCATATATGCACAACACATATATTCAGTCTCATACCTCATATCCAGAAAATTTCAGTTTCAAGGTTGTTCTATTTTGATAATTTTTTTTTCCACTTCTCTTCAGGCAATATTTTCATCAGAAGAGATTGCAATGTCTATCACTATGGATGCTTTTGTTTTCCTATCCTTTTTTTAAAATCATATCTAGACGATTTGTCTCGATCTCATCGTCATTTTAGAAAGACATATCCCAGATTATTGTGGCAAGTTCGTTGTCATTTACCAAGGAAATAAAGTTTATATACAACCAACTGTTGTTATGTAACTATAAACGTACCTTTTATTTTCCCTAAGTTTTTCTCTTTGACTGGTTCGTCATTGGACTGTGGCCATGCTGGTGCATCACTTTGAAGGGTTTTAGTTGATCACATCAGCCTGTATGCTGAATTTATAGATCTGTTTTTGTCGAAATACTGATTCTCAGGATATAAAACAATACAACATAATCAAAGCTAATTTTTATTTAGAACAATATCAACATAAATACGAACATAGTACAAACATATCCTGATATACACATGTATGTTTGTTTGTTTTGTTAGTGTGTGTGTGTACACTCATTCACATTAGTGATAATGACCAATAGAAGTAATTGAGTATAGTTATTCTTATACTGTAGCCATCAACCATTGTCAAGAGTTTCAACGCTTATTCGCACATCTTCAGATGACTTTCATTTCGTGTTACGAATACATAAAGTTACTTCATAACTTCAATAGAGAACACTGAAAGTATAAAACAAGGGGAATAACTCACATGCACTACCTTGTTATTCTTGCCTCCATCCCATCTCCACTTTTCTCTCCTGTCGCGATATGCTTCATTCAATCATCTATATATAAAACTTTTTGTATCTCTGTCTGTTCCCAATGCATTCTCAAACGGCTCAACCAAATCGAATCAAATTTTACATGGTAATACTGAGACCCCAGGAGTGTCAACATGTAATTTTTTTGGATTAAAGCAATGCAACATTGGCACTGTTTCCGTATTACATCTCAAAACACGAAGAATGAAAATAAAACAATAAAAAAATATGCCGTTTTAATCCCGAGCAACGCCGGGTATCTCTGCTAGTTTTCTGTAAATGATTTATTCAAATATCTTTACTTGTTCACGTTATCTTTCTTATTCTTTTATATTTTCCTTTTCTTCACTCATCATCCATTATTCATTATACTTCCTGATATAATTATTCTATTTTATGGCATGTTTCTTCATCAATGCGCCTATATGTATATATGTATGTGTGTGTGTGTGCGAGAGAGTTGGGGAAAAGATGGCGGAAAGAGAGAGGGAAAGAGAATCCATGTGTATATACGTTGGTAAACGTGTACACGCGTGTGTGGCGGAGTGTGGTGTATATGTATATATATATATATATATATATATATATATATATATATATATATATATATATATATTTAAAAATGTATGAATTAATGCGTGTATGTATGTTGTATTTTGTCAAGCGTATATAAAGAGAATAGTGTAGATGTACGTGGATATATACACATATTTTTGTTTCTTCATTAATTCATTTCGCAAGTTTTTTTTCTTCTATTTATTGTGTGCCTGTGTGCGTGCGTGTGTGTGTGTGTGTGTGTGTGTGTGTGTGTGTGTGTGTGTGTGTGTGTGTGTGTGTGTGTGTGTGTGTATGTGTGTGTGTTTCTAAAAACATTCGACGAATCATTCCATTTGTTATATAACTTAAGTATTCCCCACAGAATTAATATGCTGATTCTACATGTCAGTAACACGAGACCCAGTTAAGTAATGCAAAGTGCGTGTGTGTGTATGTGTGTGTGTTTTCTTTCACCATCTTGTATTTGTATCTTTCATCAAAGACTTGTTATGGCTAATGGCTAATGGCATGTGGCTGATGGCTCGTGAACGAACCCAGGTACTAAAAGCCAGGGCAAGCGATTTTAAAAGACATCAATATGATTGAAATAGGGTTTCTACAGCTGGATGCCCGGCCATGCTAAAGCACCACCTTTAGTCGAACAAATCGACTCCAGGACTTATTCTTTGTAAGTTTAGTATTTATTCGGTCGGTCACTTTGGCTGAACTGCTAAGTTACGGGGACAAACACATACACACACATATACATACGACGAGCTTCTTTGAGTTTCCGTCTACCAAATCCACTCACAAGGCTTTGGTCGGCCCAAGGCCATAGTAGAAGACACTTGACCAAAGTGACACGCATTGGAACTAAACCCGGAACCATGTGGTTGGGAAGCAAACTTCTTACCATGCAGCCACTCCTGCGCCTATGTACATAAACATACATATATTTCTTTTTTCATTTGTGGTATTCAAGCTGGTCACTGACATAGGAGCACGCCTCTTTTGTTTAAATCAAGACAACTCTTTGGGTTTGCGGTTATCTGAATTGGTTAATGTATGCATATGTGTGTGTGTGTGTGTGTATGTGCTTTTTGTGTGTTTGCGGGTGGTTATGGATAAACGTGCCATTGTGGGCGTGCGTGTCACAGAAGAACACAAGTTTATATGTTTCATTATTGTTTCGTTTATGTATGCACTTGCATATTTATTCCTGAGAAACGAGACGTGCAACATAAAGAATATACTCCTTCATCAGTTGTCCCTGTTCCATCTACTCTGCATTTCGAAGGCAAGGACAATACGCGACTTTGTTGGAACAGTCCTTCCCGCAAAGCAAATTAAATAAAATTTGGAATTTTTTGCGGAGGGTGAAAGTGGTAACAAGAACAGGACGGTGAGGGCTGTTGAGCCAAGACGATATATATATATATATATATATATATA
>NC_142932.1:32207601-32222601 GCF_046866305.1 Octopus bimaculoides
CACCCATGCACGCACACGTTCAAACACACACGCTTAAGAGATTGATTGTCGTCTGCTTTTTCATTTAATCACGTGACGCCTTCTATTTTTCCACCATTTTTCCTGTTACTTTATTTTAATTCTTTCTCTAACTCTGGTCGTTTAACACCTTTCTACTTAGAAACTGTCTCGTCATATACTTTAAATGATTCGATCAGATAAACAAAAGTTATATTACTTATATATTTGTATACGTTTTAGCTCATATATGTGAGTGTGAAATTCCATCAGTTAAAATCAAAACGGGCCAGGATTCATTTTTAAGTTTTTATTCAATTTTTCCCATTTGCATATAAGCTACAAAATTTAAGTGAAAATATATTTCTTCAAAAGTTTGCAACATAAATTTGCAGATCCACATGGTTCCGGGTTCAGTCCCACTGCGTGGCACCTTGGGCAAGTGTCTTCTACTTTAGCCTCAGGCCGACCAAAGCCTTCTGAGTGGATTTGGTAGACGGAAACTGAAAGAAGCCCGTCATATATGTGTATATATATGTATGTGTGTGTATATGTTTGTACTCCCCAACATCGCTTGACAACCGATGCTGGTGTGTTTACGTCCCCGTAATTTAGCGGTTCGGCAAAAGAGACCGATAGAATAAGTACTAGGCCTCCAAAGAATAAGTCCTGGGGGTCGATTTGCTCGACTAAAGGCGGTGCTCTAGCATAGCCACAGTCAAATAACTGAAACAAGTAAAAGAGTAAAGAGTAAGAGATCCATTTTAGTTTTTAAAAAAATGTCTGCTATTCCAACTATTGTCAAATCTCGCACTACAGCTCACTGTTATCATAATTCTTTCACTTTCTTTACTCTGCATTTAACGTCTCCAACTGCCACTCACTTGCTCTTTCTCTCCATTTGTCGATTCAGTCTTCTTCTACGAGCATGACTGCAAACGAATATATATTCAGTAGTACCTCGGTTTTCGAACAATTCTGATCACAGATAAATCATGCTTTATATATATATCTATATATACCGTAAATCCTCGAGTATAATCCGCACTTTTTTCCCAAAATTTATATATATATACCGTAAATCCTCGAGTATAATCTGCACTTTTCCCCAAAAATTTATATATAAATCCTCGAGTATAATCCGCACTTTTTCCCCAAGATTTAATGGTCAAAATCCCTAGTGCGTACTATATACGAGGTTAAAAATGAAAAATATTTTCTAAGCAAAATTTTCTAAGTGATAAATATGTAAAGGCAATTTACTTAATATTTATTTTTCCCAAATACAGGACACACTCTCTACAGTAAATATCCAATAAAATAAACAAACCCCACGATATGTATTTTCCAGGTTTGACACCCAACAGAAGAACACAACTCACATTACTTGCACAAGGCATAGTACAAACACTAATGCAACAAAAGAGTCAAGTTAACCCCCATAATAAAATAGACTGATGCAATACAATATAAGGAAGAGTCTGTTCTCCCCAACAACAACAACAAAAATGAGCATACAATGCTGCACACGCCCCAGCTATACGGAGCTGTAGCAGGTGCTGCAGTAGAAATTTGCCTGAAACTATCAAACGTCGAATAATAATAATAATAATAATAATAATAATAATAATAATAATAATAATAATAATAATAATACAATTGATATAAACGTATCTGTCAAGACCTACCAAAAACTGAGCAAATATAAAGATCTTGAAATAGAAATTAGCAAAATGTGGAATCTGAAGACGAAAACAATACCTATTGTCATAGGTGCCCTGGGAATGACAGCGAAACGGGCTGATTACTACCTAGCTCAGATACCAGGAAACCCCAAAATGGCTGAAGTCCAAAAGATAGTGCTCATGGGAACTGCCCATATCCTACGTAAAATACTGTCTATGTGATCTCAAATTTTAAAGCAAACATAATTTTCTTATGGTTTCTTAAACATTCACTTGAACAAAACTGTACAAATCCAAATATATGGTACCCTAGGCATAACACCTACATGAACTTCTAACTTGTTGTCTCTTGAGGTCTCTGGGTGAGACTTGGATCCAACTTGTACAAATGCAAAACAAAAGTCAAACATAAAATAATAATAATAATAATAATAACTTACCCTAAACAGACAGATCCGTCCCCTAGCGTCAACGTCGAAGCTTGTTATGCCTCACTGGTAATAAAACAAAATATAAACCGCAATGGTCATAGACCGGATTATAAAGGACCACTTACTCGGATAATGAACCAGATCCGAGACGAGAAATCTGCTACTGGTTCAAATCTTCCCGACACACAGGAGCTGGAAGTACCCCACAACCGGAATATTCCAACAGATGGCCATCCATGCTCGTCATCAAATAACCAAAAGAAAAAGAATGAAAAATGGTCTAGGGAAGATAATAAAGAAGTTCTTAGAGCCTTCTACCGTGCCATATATTTCCCTACAGATAAATCTAATACTGTACAAACCTACTTAAACTGGAGACAGAAACACCTTGCAGTAAGACCCTACATAGACAGTAATAAACTTGCCAACGTCAGAAGAAACATTATAAAAAAAAAATTACTAACTGAAGTAGAGATTGACCAAATTAAGCAAGCAGTAAAGGATAAAAAGAATGAAACTGCAGCTAAAGAAGATACTACAGAGGAAATAATTATAAACCAGCCCAAGGCTGATGAAAATACAGTAATAATTGAAAGAGTTAAGGTAACTGATAGGCAAAATAAAATACTCTCTGAACCAACCATAAACACTAAGGCAGGTGAAAATCAAATAGATGAAGGAAGTCATACAGAAATCGACGCAACAGAACTACATGATCTAAAAAATCAAATCATGATTGAATGGCTGAAAATTAAAGAAACTAGTATGAATGAACGCGACACTCTCCCCAAAATTCGCAATTCTAACCAAAACCTGAAAATAATTGGTAAAATCCGCCTTGCACTTAAGGATATAATTTCAGCTAATGATGTTGATATTACAGATCTCAACCACCTGTACTATGCATCCGCAAGAATCTCAACGATTCTATGTGGTGAAAAGATTAGAAAAAGACAACACTCCCACAAAAAGCCTTCTTGGCAAGAACGCATTCAACACCAAATTAAGCTGCTTAGATCTGACATAGAATGTTTGAAAAACCTTAAATTTGACAAGAGTATCAAACCTACAAAGACCCAAAAACTAAAGAAAAAATATAACATGAAAACCATAGTTGACATTGATGCCACCATAGAAACCATCAAGCAAAAGGTATGTGCTAAAGCTGCCCGCATAGCAAGGTATGAAAAGCGTGTTAAATTCTTCCGAGATAATAACATGTTCAAAAATAACCCCAAAAATTTCTACAGGAAGATAGGGAAAACACCAGTAACAATAAAGTCTGTCCCATCAAAAGAAGAAGTGCAAGAATTTTGGAATAAAATCTGGGCAGAAGATAAAACACACAATGAAAAGGCCCCTTGGATTGATAGAATAGCTACAGACCTAGACTCCTTAGAGGAGCAAAAGTGGGAGGGGGTCAGGGTAGAAGATATAAGATCTGCTCTCAGGAGGTCAAGCAAATGGAAGTCTCCAGGAAAGGATAAAATTCCTAACTTCTGGTTGAATGCCTTCCCAGAAAGCCATGAACTGCTAACAAAACTTTACAACGATGTTTTGCAAAATCCTAGTTTGATGCCCTCTTGGCTAGTTAATGGTTTAACATTCCTGCTTCCAAAAAATGAGGAAACAAACGAACCAAAAAATTATCGCCCCATAACCTGCTTAACAACAATGTATAAGACGCTAACATCTGTCCTAACCGAGTACACCTATAGTTTTTTAATAGAAAGTAGCATATTCCCTAATGAGCAAAAGGGATGTAAACGTGGATCTTATGGTTGTAAAGATCAGCTACTCATCAATAAGATGATCTTAGAAGATTGTCACAAGCGACACAAAAACTTGTCAATAGCCTGGATAGACTATAAAAAGGCCTTTGATAGCCTACCACATAGCTGGATTAGGAAATGTCTGGAAATGTATAAAATAGCTCCTACTCTGCGAAACTTTTTATCTGTAAGTATGAGATCATGGAGAACCACACTGATGTTGAACAATGACAATGAATCTCTAAATGCTGGAGATGTAAGAATTTCATGTGGCATTTTCCAGGGTGACTCACTATCACCACTCCTCTTCTGTCTAGCCCTAATACCGCTCTCAAAATTGCTCAATGATGCACAGTATGGTTATAAAATATTTGATAAAAATATAAATCATCTCATTTACATGGATGATTTAAAGCTCTTTGCAAAAAATGACCAACAACTCAAAGGCCTACTAGCGATTGTTAAACAATTCAGTGATGACATCAGGATGCAATTTGGCCTTGATAAATGTGCAAAAGCTATCTTTATCAAAGGAAAAATGACAAATACATCTAATGTGAACCTTGACCAGCAAAATGTCATAAAAGAGTTAGAACCAGCGGAGAGCTACAAATACCTAGGGGTAATTGAAGGGGACAATATCAAGCACTCAGTGATGAGGGAAAGGATCAGAAGAGAATGTTATCGCAGGGTGAGAGCAATACTGAAGACAGAGCTGAACGCGAGAAACAGGATCGAAGCGATCAATGCTCTAGCCATACCAGTCGTGACTTACAGTTTCAACATCGTTAACTGGTCAATTACTGAAATATGTAATGTTGACAGAAAAATACGAAAACTGTTGACAATGCATAGAATGCACCACCCTAAGGCAGATATAGAACGTCTTTATCTGCCAAGAAAAGAGGGAGGTCGAGGACTACTACAGCTGGCATTATCAATGAAGGTAGCCACAATTGGCCTAGACACCTATATGAAAAACTCTGAGGACTGGATGCTAAAACTTGTCTTAAAATATGAAAGCAAGAAAGCATCTTACTCAGTAACAAAACAGGCAAAGGAATATCTAAGTGAATTCCAATTGCAACAAATTCAAGAATTAGACGAACTAGAAACACCTACAGAAAAAGCTAAGCGCTTGAAAACCCGTGCTAAAATTGCTGCCTTAGCTATTATGACTGAAAAATGGCATGGAAAACCTCTCAATGGCAAATACCCAAAGAGAGCGAATAATGCAGATATTGACAAAGCCCTTACCCACCAATGGTTAATGGCCTCTGGATTGAAATCAGAAACAGAGGGGTTTATCATAGCAGCCCAAGATCAATGCCTACCTACAAAGAACTACCAGGCCAACATATTAAAGAACGGCAGCTCCCCATTATGTCGTATATGCCAACAACAAAATGAGACCATCGATCATGTTGTCTCCATGTGCAGTCTGCTTGCGCCTACAGAGTATCTCAACAGGCATGATAGAGCTGCACAATATATTCACTGGGTAATATGCAAAAACCTGGACTTGCCCCATGATAAAAACTGGTGGGAACACAAACCACCCCCAGTACTTGAAAATGATCACATTGCACTCCTCTGGAACTTCACCATTCAAACTGACAGAAAGATAGACGCAAATAGGCCAGACATCATACTGAAAGACTTCAGACAAAAATCATGCCTCCTCATTGATATGACTGTCCCAATTGATATAAACGTATCTGTCAAGACCTACCAAAAACTGAGCAAATATAAAGATCTTGAAATAGAAATTAGCAAAATGTGGAATCTGAAGACGAAAACAATACCTATTGTCATAGGTGCCCTGGGAATGACAGCGAAACGGGCTGATTACTACCTAGCTCAGATACCAGGAAACCCCAAAATGGCTGAAGTCCAAAAGATAGTGCTCATGGGAACTGCCCATATCCTACGTAAAATACTGTCTATGTGATCTCAAATTTTAAAGCAAACATAATTTTCTTATGGTTTCTTAAACATTCACTTGAACAAAACTGTACAAATCCAAATATATGGTACCCTAGGCATAACACCTACATGAACTTCTAACTTGTTGTCTCTTGAGGTCTCTGGGTGAGACTTGGATCCAACTTGTACAAATGCAAAACAAAAGTCAAACATAAAATAATAATAATAATAATAATAATAATAATAATAATAATAATAATAATAATAATAATCTAAAATGGAATAGATGTGGTGATAATTTTAGCACGCATAGCAAAACAAAAGTATCCTTGCTACTCTTGGCCTCCGAAGGATGCCCAGTATTAAGGCAGCTGAAATAAAGTTATAATAGAAAGAAAGCATAAATAATAATAATAATCCTTTCTACTGGAAGCACAAGGCCTCTGGTACTAATTTTATCGACCCCAAAAGGATGAAAGGCAAAGTCAATTTGAACTCAGAACATAATGGCAGACGAAATACCACTAACCTTTTTATCCTGATGTGCTAACAATTCTACCAGCTCTCCACCTTAATAATAATCAGAATAATAATTGAATTAATCATTTGTTTTAATTATAGTCACAAGGGTGATACTGAGACGATAAAAACTTTTCAAGTGGTAAACAAACACACGTTCTGTTGACAATTATCCAGGCAAATATTTTTCTGTCTCTCTCTGTTTGAATTAATCATCATTCTATTTATCTGTTCATTACCAAGATTTTCCTCTCATTATAGCCAAGTCATTAGGATTCGTTTACAACTTTTACACATACAGTTTGATTAATTGTTCCTATTGACGTCTTCATTTCTGACATTGACCCAAATCATCTCAAAGGAACCGACATTAATTGCTAAGATTTCGTTCATTAATAAATTAATAACCGATGATATACTTCATATAAACGATGTTGAATTGTAATATTAACTCGGAGTCACATACATATAAGAATATAATGGTTGGATGTTTTGCAAACGACTTGCACGTTTGCAAAACTGGTGCAAGTGCTACCAGTCGAAAGCTCCGTATACCGGAAGCCAGCAAATGTATGGGGTCGTCAGGAGAGAATGTGTGCCGTTTCGGGGCCTACCTCAAATCAGTTAAAATTGACTCTGCACTTTTACATCAAGGTGAGAGTAGCCGTGTTCCATAAACATTTACTTGTTTCAGTCATTAGACTGCGGCCATGCTGAGGCACCGCTTTGAAGAATTTTTGGTTGAACAAATTAAGCCCAGTACTTATATATATATATTTTTACTTGGTACTTATTCTATTGGTCCCTTTTGCTGAACTGCTGAGTTAAAGTAAATGTAAACAAACCAACTACCAGTTGTCAAGCAGTGGTGAGGCACACACACACACACACACACACACACATGACGGGCTTCTTTCAGTTTCCATTTACAAATCCATTTACAAATCCATTTACAAGGCTTCGATCGGTCCGAGGCTATAGTAGATGTCACCTGCCCAAGATATCACACAGTGAAACTGAACCCGGAACCATGTAGTTGGGAAGCAAACATATTACCACACAGCCATACTCGCGCATGTATATGTAACTCTTGGTAAATTAGAGCTTGCCTACATAATATGTATGTGAAGAATGGAACCTGCGAACACTGAGGAAGAAACCTTTATGATTCAACTTAGAGGAAGCAGCAACACCTTGTGGAGTACATAGAGCAAGACGAGGCAAGCAGGACATCTTGGTCAACCACCGAATCCATCTCCATCACCTATCATCTTGACCTGGTCTTGCCACTCAATTGAAATTGGTCACAGACGAGAGAGTGAGGTTGATGGTGTGCAAATCTTCACCGCGCAAGTAATTAGTCATCATTTACCCAGGATGACTGGATGGTCTTCATCGTTCCGACAGATGAACATACGGCTATGTACTGGTTTGGAAAATATTTTTTTGAGAAAATCTAAAAATTGCTCATGTATCCAAGTTTCCTTCCTCCACATAATTGATGTTCATCAAAGACAAATGCCGCCGATTCAGGCTGACAAAGCTTGGCATCAGCCAACATGTATTTCAAATGAACAATTCTGAATTCTAATGTGAGCATGAAACCACACACATTTAAAGATAATGCCGTGGCCTTTGCCAATACATACAATAACGGAATAGTGAATTAAATATATATATTAGATTTATGTCAATCTTCCTTCATTGGACACTAAACTCAGCTGGCACCAATGTCAACCTTCCTTCATTGGACACTGAACTCAGCTTGCAAAGACCTGTTGGGGCAAGTGAGATCGAAACTGAAGCAAATTGTTCTGTTTATTTTCTCTTATTCCTTTCTTTTGAAGAGCGTAGGCTCGAAACAAAAGACTTTTTCCTTTTTCCCAAGTGTCAAACTAATACACTTGCTTGTTGTTCATACATCCATCTTCGTCTTTTGTTTTTCAACTGTTTATATATATATATATATATATATATATATATATATATATATATATATATATATATATATATATATATATATATATATATATATATATATATATATATATATATATATATATATATATTTCATGCATGCAACACACGTGTGTGCACGCAGTCTTGGTGAAGTGCCAGAATCTCAAATTAAAATTCAGTATCTTTCTAAATATATTCTGATATTAAGCTTAAAACAAATTATCTCTGACATATTTTTGATTAACAAAATTAATTACTTTTTTATTACGTATGAACGATAGAATATTTCATCATATGTGTCTCTTTTTTGACATTACTGACACTACAAAATGGTGGTGGTGGTGGTGGTGGTTGTAATGGCGATAATAGTAGTGAAAGTGTTGTTGTTGTTGTTGTTGTTGTTGTTGTTGTTGGTGGTGGTGGTGGTGGATCTCTTGAACTAACGTACAAGTCGCGTAGCATTTTACGTACATCTGCTCCCTCGACGCAGTTTTCAGACAAAATCAACAGCATACAGTGTGCGACAAAGGACAGGGCCGTATTTTAACTACGAATGCAATCCCTCTCATGGGCTTCTATACAATATCCACTTACTCAATTTCACTCACAATTCATAGGTCGATCTGAGACTATTAAAAATAACATTTACTGAAGATACCACAATGAGAAAACGAACCCGAGATATCTCTATTTCAAAGTGAATTACTTAACCATTCGGCCATTATCTTTTGCCTTTTACTTGTTTCAGTCATTAGACTGCAATCACGCCTTAGAGAATTTTAGTTGAACGAATCGACCCAATACATTTTTTATGCCTGGTACTTATTCTATTGCTTTCTTCCGTCAAACCACTAAGTTATGGGGACATAAACATACCAACACCGATTGTCAAGCAATGGTGCAGAGACAAACACAGACACAAAGACACACGCATGTATATATATATATATATATATATCATCATCATCATCGTTTAACGTCCGCTTTCCATGCTAGCATGGGTTGGACGATTTGACTGAGGACTGGTGAAACCGGATGGCAACACTAGGCTCCAATCTGATTTGGCAGAGTTTCTACAGCTGGATGCCCCTTCCTAATGCTAACCACTCCGAGAGTGTAGTGGGTGCTTTTTACATGCCACTGGCACGAGGGCCAGTCTGGCGGTACTGGCAACGGCCACGTTCAAATGGTGTTTTTCATGTGCCACCTGCACATGAGTCAGTCCAATGTTTTGTTCACATGCTACCGGCACAAGTGCCAGTAAGGCGAAGCTGGAAACGATCGCACTCAAATGGTGCTTTTTATGTGCCACCGGTATGGAAGCGAGACCGCTGCTCTGGCAGTGATCCCACTCGGATGGTGCTGTTAGCGCTCCACTGGCACGGGTGCGAGTCATCGAATTTGGTTCAGTTTCAATCTCACTTGCCCAACAGGTCTTTGCAAGCTGAGTTTAGTGTCCAGTAAGGCGAAGCTGGAAACGATCGCACTCAAATGGTGCTTTTTATGTGCCACCGGTATGGAAGCGAGACCGCTGCTCTGGCAGTGATCCCACTCGGATGGTGCTGTTAGCGCTCCACTGGCATGGGTGCCAGTCAACGAATTTGGTTAAATTTCGATTTCACTTGCCTCAACAGGTCTTCGCGAGCAATAGAGAATGAAAATTGTCCTTTAATAAAATATCAATGAATTCTCTTTTTCTTTTTTGATCTCAATATTTTAAACTATAATTTATTAACTCTAGTAATCATTATTATCATTAGGAAATAATGAAAGAGATGCCGGCTCAATGTAAACTTTCATACCAAGACAAATAAAATTAAGAACTGCAAAAAGTGGGCAAGTAATATTTCATGCATATGTGATTTATCGTGCAGCCCTCTCCCACTTGGAAATGACATGATGCGGTTCCCAGTTGACAAAAAGATGCCCATCCCTAGCTTAGAGGGTCAGATAAAATACTCTCACAGACGGAAAAAAACTGGCTAGCAAGCCTTTGCTGGTTGGTCTTTTTGTCTATAACAGTATTATACTCTTTTCTTTGAACTGTTTTCACAGTTATTCTCCAGCGTTCAAAATTGCCTTCATTTCTATCTGTCGTGTTTTTGTATATTATGGTGGACGCTGTTTTAGAGGAAATTAAATCAAAAGAGCAGTGATTTAGGTGGATAAAATTGAAAGAGAGTGTTTTTTTTCTTCTTTTGTCTTCAAGGCAGAATATTCTGGATTTCTTCTTCTTTTCTTTTTTATTATTATTTTTTATTCTTCTTCCTCTTGAGTGCCTTTCGGGATAAAATCCATTTTCTGATTATTGCAAACTGCGGTTTACAACAGGTGGCAGTTGTTAACTATTTATTGACTTGTATGTATGTATGTATGGATGGATGGATGTATGTATGTGCATGCATGTACATATGTGTGTGTGTGTGTGTGTATGTATGTATATATATATGTATGTATATATATATATATATATATATATATATATATATATATATATATATATATATATATATAATACATACTTGCATACATAATATACATGACGGTTGTTTTGTATGTACACACACACACACACACACACACACACACATATATATATATATATATATATATACACATACGTATGTACATATATGTTTGTATGTATTTATATTTACAAGTGTATGTTCATACATACACACATACATACATATATATATAGACACGGATACCCAGCAAGGGAAGTATATGAAAAATAAAAACAAAAGATGAAAAAAAGGATAAAGATGGAACAAGATCTCTGTGAGAAAGAAAACGGTAAATTCACTGGAGAAAGAATAAATAAATAGACTCCAGTTTCTGGTGGTTTGTATAAAGTAAAGAATACGGTAAGATATATAGCGTTTTTAGGTTTTACGGTAGCAGTGATGACATGCTATCGTCTGTGTTAGTGTGTTTATGTATTTAGAAGTGTGGGATCTATTTTAAAACGGGGGCACCAGTTTTCATTTATGTTTTATGTAGTGTTTTTAGTACCGAAAGACTTTCAAACTTCGTATACTTATCTATTTTGTGTTAAAGAACAGAAAAATATTTTTGTATTCGAATTTATTTCATGTAAAAAATTGTCTTATTTCGATAATTTCTACTAATCACTGACGTCTATTCAGTTGAAAACAATTAGCGCTGTAACGGTGTATATCGTATTAATCCCCTAACCCTAACACTAACCCTAACACTAACCCTAACTAGACTGTTAACCGTAACCGTAACCCTAACCGTAACCCTAACCCTAACCCTAACTCTAGAATCCGAACTCTAAAATTGTTACACACATAGATACGCACAGCGTAATTTATTATATAAACAATATATGCGTATAAATTACGATTAAACCGGATGAAATATGTCACAGGGAATAACATTTTTATGACCGCCCAGCAGTAAGTCTATTGAGCTGAATAGACGTCAGTGATTGGTTGAAATTACAGAAATACGACAACTTTAACATGGAATAACTTGCGAATTCCTTTTTTTTTTTTTGTTAAGAAGACTAAGAGTAAAAGATGTTTTATATGACACATTCTACCAGTGTCCCAAGTTTCAAAGTGTTTCGTTAGTGTTTCGTTAAGAAAATACTGGCGCCCCCGTTTTAAAATAGATCCGAAGTGTGTAAATGTGAGCGTGTGTCTTTGTATGTTTGTATGTGTGTATAAGTGTGTACTTGTGTGTGTGTGTGTGTATATATATATATATGTATGTTTGTATGTGTTTTCGTATCAATGTTTCGTTTTATATATCTGTGTATGTGCGTGTGTACGTGTATGTCCGGGTATGTACATGTGTGTGTATATCCGTGTATGTACGTGTATGTGCGTAACGTACGTGTATGTGCGTATGTACGTGTATGTGCGTGTATGTGCATGTATGTACGTGTATGTGCGTATATGTACGTGTATATGCGTGTATGTATATGTATGTGCGTGTATGTACACGTATGTGCATGTATGTACATGTATGTGCATGTGTATGTGTATGTACGTGTATGTGTCTACGTATGCATACGTACATGTTTGTGTGTGTGCATATATACACACATTTAAGTATAAGTATCAATGTGTGTGTGTGTGTGTGTGTTATGAAGGTGCGTGGCTTATTGGTTAGGGTATTCAGCTCATGATCATAAGGTCCTGAATTCGATTCCCGGCGACGCGTTGCGTCCTTGAGCAAGACACTTGTTTCCACATTGCTCCAGTCCACTCATCTGGTAAAAATGAGCAGAAGCTGTATTTCAAAAGGCTGGCCTTGTCACACTCTGTGTCACGCTGAATATCCTTGAGACCTACGCTAAGGGTGTGGAGCCTTTGGCCACTTGCACTTTAATTTTACAAGCAGGCTGTTAATCCAACCCGGAGAGAGAGAGAGAGAGAGAGTAGAAGGTGTTTTCTTCATTAAAAGGTGACGAGCTGGCAGAAACGTTAGCACTCCGGGCGAAATGCCTAGCGGTATTTCGTCTGCCGTTACGTTCTGAGTTCAAATTCCGCTGAGGTCGACTTTGCATTTCATTCTTTCGAGGTCGATAAATAAAGTACCAGTTACGCACTGGTGTCGATATAATCGACTCAATCTCGTTGCCTGTCCTTGTTTGTCACCTCCATGTTTAGCCCCTTGTGGGCAATAAAGAAATAAGAAGGTGTTCTCTTCATTCTCCTATGAGTCTCAGATAAAACTAATAATGGAATATTGCTCCCAAATTTTCAGTGGTGCTTCCATTTCATACAGAAGTCCAAGACTGCATCCAAATAAAAGCCTCGAAGCTGCCCGATATAAAGCCCCTCACAGACATGCTCCAGTCTTTGGTGCACAGATGTCAAGTGTCCTCTTTTCTTCTTCTTCTTCTTCTTCTTCTTCTTCTTCTTCTTCTTCTTCTTCTTCTTCTTCTTCTTCTTCTTCTTCTTCTTCTTCTTCTTCTTCTTCTCCTCCTCCTCCTCCTCGTGGCACTCCGTCGGTTACAACGACGACGACGGTTCCAGCTGATCCGATCAATGGAACAGCCTGCTCGTGAAATTAACGTGCAAGTGGCTGTGCACTCCACAGACACGTGTACCCTTAACGTAATTCCCGGGGAGATTCAGAGTGACACAGAGTGTGACAAGGCTGGCCCTTTGAATTACAGGCACAACAGAAACAGGAAGTAAGAGTGAGAGAAAGCTGTTGTGAAAGAGTACAGCAGGGTTCGCCACCATCCCCTGCTGGAACCTCGTGGAGCTTTAGGTGTTTTCGCTCAATAAACACTCACAACGTCCGGTCTGGGAATCGAAATCGCAATCCCACGACCACGAGTCCAATGCCCTAACCACTGGGCTATTGCACCTCCACACTACTACTAGTACTACTACTACTACTACTACTACTACTACTACTACTACTACAGGTCCTCTTGTCTGTCTTGTCTTTATATCACTTCAATTCAAACGCTTGATTCAATAGTTTCTTTACCCTATTACTCATGTTGTATCTGTAACACCGCTGCCGCCATCACCACCGCGACCACCACCATCAACAACAATACCATTACCACCACCACATCAACAATAACGTCCACCACTACCACAGTTACCCACCACCACCACCACCACCACCACAAGGCCCCGCATAAACCACACTGCACCCATTCCTTCTCCCCACTTCAATCCTCTGGAATCTCCTTTCTCCGACTATCTTTCCCACAGGTCTTAACCTGCAAGCACACCGACCTTGGCGAGACTGAAAGCTATGGGCAATGACCCTTTTCCTGTACTCAGCTAATTAACATAACAAAACAAACACACAAAAAAGCACTTTAGAATAATAATAGTACACAACTTATGCATTGTACATGCTCTGAGCGTGTATGTATGTGTTGCTGTTTCTGGTGTGTATGTGTATGTGTGTGTGTACGTGTGTATGTGAATTCAAGTGTGTGAATGTGTGAAAGCTTATGTGAATGCAGGTGTGTGTGTGCGTGTATGTGTATACAAGTGTGTGCGCATCTGTATATGCATGTGTGTCTATGTAAGTGTGTGGTGTGTGTATGAGTGTTTGCGTGTATGTGTATGCATATGTGTATGGTTATGCATAATCCATATGCATGTAGGTGTATACATGTGTCTATGTATGTGTGTGTGTTTGCATGTGTACATTTGTCTGCGCGCGCGCGTGTGTGTGCACATGTGTGTACGCATATGTGTGTAACAGTCTTAACGGCTGATAAGCTGACCCACTTGTACCGAAAAGATGTACCGACATTCATTCAATTATTAAGACCTGAGACTTTAATATTACAGGGAGTTGCTAATTTTAGACGCGAATATTACGTAGCAGCAGATCGGGGTGGCTCGGGGTGGCTCGGGGTGGCTCGGGGTGGCTCGGGGTGGCTCGGGTTGGTCGTCCTGTGATTTTGTATGGATTTATATAATGCAATAAGATTCAACAAAAACACACGGGGAGTGGGAAAGAGAAGGAAGGGTGGAGGAGTTATACGACTGGAATCTGAAATATTTCTCATGAAATAAATGAATGTGAGTGTATAAAATATGTTCACGTATGTATATTGTGTGTATGTATGCATGCAATTAATTTGCAATACAAAAAGAAAAAACGAGAGACGAACGAAAGCTTCGTACGACGTTGGCATATAAGAATTCATGATTCACACACACACACACACACACACACATATGTATGCATGTA
>NC_142932.1:32227601-32237601 GCF_046866305.1 Octopus bimaculoides
AATGACTGAAACAAATAAAAGAATATATATATATATATATATATATATATATATATATATATATATATATATATATATATATATATATATATACATGTGTGTATGTGTGTATGTATGTATGCATGTATGTGTTTATACATATGTGTGTGCGTTTTCATGTCAAACTATATGTAATAACGATTTTACTTTAAACTAAAGGATTGCTCAATACTTTCTTGTAGAGTATGTTTTACACGTTTACCAAACCTTATAAAACTTTTACACACTTTATAAAGTAAAAAGTATATAAATGTGTATGTTTGTCTCTCAATGTAAAGCATTAAACTCCGTTGTGTGCGGTACAAGTTTTGGTGTCTGTTGGCAAATATCAAGTAGAAACATAGCTTAAAATGTGAAGTAGAGAATTCTGATGAAGTGACTTATCCGAAACGTTCTATGTGTAATTCCACGGTCGTTCATGACTGAAGGGGATCTTTTATGTATATGAGGTCGCCAAAAAAGGTAACTAATAATTGTATAGCATCACATTTATACCTACCTTGGGACTTTTAATTGTGTGTAGTCCAAGACCACCTCACTAAGGATAGTGAGGTAAATGACTGATATGAGAAGTTACTGTACTTTTGTGCTATTGAGAGACATTGAATACGGCGACGGTGGTGGCGGTGGTGGTGGTAGTGGTGGTGCAGTTGAGAATTTTTTAATAAGTTTTGAAAGAAATTTGAAATTGCCGACTAAGGAACATAACCTTTAATGTTAGAAACTACTTTGCTGTGAGGAAGAGAATACTGATGAAGTATCTTTTCCGAAACGTTATTCAGCTTTGTGAATGATCGATGCATGCATATCAATAAAAAAAAAAGATGAATGACTTGAAAACTTCAAGACATGAATAATGGCCACAGCTTTGAGCTGAAACTGATAATGGCCACAGCTTTGAACCTAAACCGGTAAAAAAAGAATTTAAAACAAGGAACAAAGAAACAAGAAGCTCCGGTTAGCTATTTCAAAACTCTACTTACATCCGTCTTAAACATAGTTAACATATTAAAACATTGTAATTATGCGGTGAGGAAGAAACACTATTAGTCAATATAAATATTATCTTAATTGTTTCAGAAAGTACGAAAGAAAATTCTAGACATAATTGGACTCTTCTATGAACTCAACAGCAAAGCATAAACTTCATCCTGCTTGCAGAGATATTGATAGAAGAATTACTAAGTATATGTACAAGAATGTACATTGGTCGTCGTAAGCAGATAGGAGATATTAAACAATATATGATTCAGACACGCCTCCATATAAACAAAAACAAAAACAATAGTTAAGTTAGTGTTACTATATTTTAGGATGGCTTCAGCTCTAAAACTTAACATCTAAACTATAAAACAACGACGTCTGTAAAACGTTTAGCTTACTCTGCTAATATTTATTACCCACTCTTTCTTCCTCTCCCTCTGTCTTAAACTTTCTTTATTTTATCTCTCTCTATCTCTCTCTTTATCTATGTTTCTCTTTCTGTCTCAGTCTCCACTTCCAGCCCATTTCGTTAACACACACAGTCTGTTTGTTCCTCATTCAAATGTATACACTCCTTGTCCTCCCATATCTCTCTCTCTCTCTCTCTCTCTCTCTCTCTCTCTCTCTCTCTCTCTCTCTCTCTCTCTCTCTCACCAGTTTCTTTTCTCAGAGAATATACACTCCGTTGACCTCCACCTCCGCTTCGTACCAAAATAAAAGTGAATTCTACGGCTGATATTTAATATCAAGACTTCGCATTTTTGACCTAATTCAGGAGACGTATATTCAGTCAGTATAGTAATATACATACATACATGCATACATACATACATACATACATACATACATTTACAGTATAGATAACATGCACTTAAAGAAGTTGTAAAAAGTGACCGATCACTAATTTCAAGATACGGCCCGTGATTCTACCCTTTCGAAAATTCGCCTAAATATTAATTTCAAAACCAAAAATAAATCATTTTTCCAAGTTCACCAGCGAACTATGCTTTTCGTCCTCCCCACCCCCATACATTGAGTAAGTTCCAATCGCACAAACTTATTCTTGGCACTCGTTTACTTCACTGCACTCCCTCCCATTTCACTCTTCTCTTCTTTTCATATTCTCATTTATATTTTTACTTCCAAAGTAATATCGTTTATCTTTTGCTTGTTTCCGTCAATAGACTGCGACCATGCTGGGACAACGTCTTGAGGAGTGGCTGTGTGGTAAGTAGCTTGCTTACCAACCATATGGTCATGCGTGGCACCTTGGGCAAGTGTCTTCTACTATAGCCTCAGGCCGACCAAAGCCTTATGAGTGGATTTGGTAGACGGAAACTGAAAGAAGCCCTGTTTGTGTGTCTGTGTTTGTCCCCCAACATCGCTTGACAACCGATGCTGGTGTGTTTACGTCTCCGGAGCTTAGCGGTTCGGCAAAAAGAGACCGATAGAATAAGTACTAGGCTTACAAAGAATAAGTCCTGGGGGTCGATTTGCTCGACTAAAGGCGGTACTCCAGCATGGCCGCAGTCAAATGACTGAAACAAGTAAAAGAGTAAAGAGTAACTATTTATTCCACCCCAATACTAATTATTTTTTAATGTAAAGCCTGATGCTTATTCTATCGGTCTATCTTGCTGAAATGCTTCATTACGGGGACATAAAAACACCAACAGCGGTTAGCACGCGATGGTGGGGGACAACCAAAGCTTTCCAGTGAACTTCAAATGAACTTTTCACTGATGTAAGAGTGGAATTTAACCCCACGAACACAGCTTTTTGCTTTATTCAATGGACCAGAGAGAAGGGAAAAGAAGTTTGCAACAACTCATAGAAGTATCTGACATGGAAGACCAACCTCTAGTGAGAGACTTCTGGAGAAAACGGTCAACATTAGATGCAAGGAATGGCATAACCGAGTCATAGAGTGAAGTGAAACCTTTGGCAAAACATGTGGCTGAATGTATCCGGGATTTCACAGGTTTACAACAGAGTCTACATCAAGTCCAGCAAGATATTGTGAAACTGGTAAATAAGTACTTCCTTCTATGATATAGATTTCTATAAATATCTGCTGCAAAACTGAAAGAAAAGCTGGATCTATTTAGTTTCAATCACAGATGTTTTAATCAATCTGGTTTATACGTAGTACCGGGGTTTTCCGAAAATCCGCCCAGGGCTGTTAAACGGAAAATTCTATGTTATAAAACTATTTTTCGGCTTAAATAACCGCCTACCTATAATAAGCGCCCATGGGCGGTAATATGGAGGTAAAATATTTCACCTAGGAAAAACAAAGATATTCTCAGAAACCATATTTATTTCATACAATTCCATTGAACTTCTATCGTTTCAGTAATCAGATATATAGATATAAAGAAACTGAAACAGCCTTTAAAGAAGTAGCATATTAAATAATATTCTGAAGTTAACAATGGATCTATTGGGAAATATTGAAAATTAAACTGTTGAAAACATGAATAGAAATCTCGTATGAACAAATAATGTCCTTGGGAATTTATGGTAGAATAATAACCGAATAGTTTCAAGTTAAATATCACAAATTTCTTCATTTGTTGCTTGGCCATAATTCACATGAGATATAATTTCACTCACTTGTATCTCATCTTCTTCAATTTTGTCATTATGTGCATCTGGTGCATTTACCTCAAGGCCAGACAAAACATCCTGTAAGCGTGAGTTTAAGAGGCTATGTTCTATAGTCTGTCCACGAGGAGCAATTCCACAACATACGAAAGCACGCTTTATAGTTTCTTTATTTAAAGTAGTAAGAGCTTGGGCCACAAAGTTCACTATCTCTTGAGAAGAAGGTTTTTTTTGTTGCGATATTCTTTATTCGTATACTCCTTTTTGCCATTTGAAAACCAATCCTCCCATTCGGCACGAAGGGCTTTCTTGAAAGGACCAATAATTGATACATCTAACGGCTGCAAGTAAGATGTTGTTTGATTTTGAATTAAGACCGCTTTCGTTTTAGCAAATTTTATAATACGGCCTATGTCTAGTTGAAAGTATAGTTATAATCTTGCGCATAACTCAAAATCCTGACGTGCCAGAACAATTATATTATGTGTGCGGATTCGGAATCAGCATCTTCGAGTTAGTCTAAAGTTCATGCTTTTACTCCAGTAGCAAACTTTTGTTGTCCAGTGTTACCAGAGTACAGACACGTGGTTCAGTGGTTAGGGGTGCTGGTCTCGTGATCGCAAGATTGTAGTTTCGATTCCCGGACCGGTAGATGCGTTATGTTCTTGAGCATAACAATTTATTTCCCGGCAAATATGGGTGACCAGCGTCCAGTCCAGCGGGGGAATATATACACCGCAGAATCCAGGAAAACTGCCTTATGAGTCTGTATAACTCGGAAATGTATTCTTTATTCAATTGATTATCAGAAAAATAAACCAATTCCAAAACAATGATAATGGTAAAGCTGGAAAATATTTCTAAGGAATTATTAAAAAAAAAAAAAAAAAAAATTGAAAATACTTAACCGAAGAAAATATTTCATTGATATGTTTCTCTTTAACGACATTTTATAAGTTTCTTTTAAACATGTCCATACTCAGTTTGCGTGCTCAAAATACTCAGGTCTTTTTTGTATTTTCCTGAATTGTTGTGGTTTCATTATATGCCCCGCAGATATTTGTACTTGAAATCAAAGATCGCCAGAAAATTACGGTATCTGATGACGTATAAGATGTACCTTTTTTTTTTTTTTACCAGAAAGATTTCTCAAAAGAACCACCCCGAGTCTTATTTCAGTTGAGCCCTTTACTGAACCAAAACCTTTGTACCCTGATTATGCGCTGCTGAAATGAGGATGCGTTTTGTCTGCCCGAGCATTTTCTACGCCACCAATTCGGTAACAATATCTCTTATGCCATCAATAATGTCTTCTATGCCACCAATTCGGTAATAATTAAATGAGTGAAAGAAAAAGATTTGCCTCGGTAATTATCATTTCCATCATAGGCACAAAACCTGAAATTTGTGGGAAGGGAGCTAGTTGACATTATCGACTCCAATACTCAACTGGTACTTATTTTATCGACCCCGGAAGGATGAAAGGCAAAGTCGACCTCGACGAAATTTGAAATCAAATGTAAAGACAGACGAAATGCCGCTAAGCATTTTGCCCGGCGCCAGCTCGACGCCTTATTTATGTCAGTAATAATGAACGCGATTGTAGGCGTTAAACAGAGGTAGTAAAATAGAGCGTGAGAGAGAGAGAATAAAAAATGAAAGGCAAAAATTAGAGTAAGACACATGAAGACGGCTCGTTTCTGTGGTGTCTTTCTTCTACGTCTCTTTAAACAGTTCTTACGTGGTACCTGTACGTCCAAGTTTTGAAATCACTCACAAAGTTCTCATGGAAAACGTGTTTTATAGCAGTTATTTATGTGCAAACATGTCAAACTTGATGGAACTTATTATTTCTCTCGGTCCGAGAAAACCCCACTTCTATTAACTAATTGGTAAAACCCCGCTCTTTTCTTTCAATCAAAGAAACAATTCTGAATATTATAGCTTCACGTGTGAGTGAAGTAAGGCAGTTTATTTGCAGAATATTTATATATTTACGAATGTCTGATGATCGCTTTCGTGAAACTCTGAGTAATAGTTTATAATATCTTCTTAAGTCTCCAATAAAACATTATTTTACTCTTCCACTCTATCTTTAGTATTCGAGTGCTATTTTCTCCACCTTACTTTACATGTATATGCTCATACGTGTGCCTATAGTGAACATGATTATTATTAGCTGTATTTCGTCTGTTTTTACGTTTCTGAATTCAAATTCCAACGAGATCGACTTTGCCTTTCATCCTTTCGGCGTCGATAAATTAAGTACCAGTTATGTACTGGGGTCGATGTAATCGATTAGCCCGCTTCCTCAAAAAAATTTCAAGGCCTTGTGCCTACAGTACAAGGAATAATAATAATAATGATAATAATAATAATAATAATAATAATAATAGTTGTTGTTGTTGATGTTGTTGCTGCTGCTGCTGTTGTTGTTGTTCTTATTCTTATTCTTCTTCTTCTTCTTATTATTATTATTACTACTACTACTACTACTACTACTATTATTATTATTATTATTATTATGATAATGATGATGATGACGAGGCAGAATCGTTACCGCGCCGAACAAAACGCCTAGTAGAATTTTTTTTTTTTTCGCTTTACCTTCCGAGATCAGATGGTGCCGAAGCGAACTTTGCTATCATCTTTTTGTAGGTCGATAAAATAAAAACCAATCAAGTACATGTATCGACGTAACTGACTTGCATTTTCTCACCAACATTAACTGGCCATGAGCCAAAATTTGACACAGTTACGATCGTCTGATCGAGTGCGCATGAGTGTAGATGTGCGCGTTTGAATGTGTTTATATACATATGTATGTACAATAGTACCTCGGTTTTCGAACAACTCCATTTATTCGTGATCAGAATTGTTCGAACACCGAGGTACTACTCTGTGTGTGTGTGTGTATAATTCTTACAGATATAGGGTAAACATTAATAATTAATTGATAATACCAAGTGGTTCGGTGTGTTAAAAGACCATTATCGGTAAACTTATATAAAAGTTTTATAATTATAAACATAATTAAAAATTTAGGGTTCAGCAAGGATTGCTTCACCACACACCGATATATATATATATATATATATATATATATATATATATATATATATATATTCAATCCAAACATGAACAAGCATGAAAAAACACGAAAAAACAACAACGCGAGGACGTGGAATAAGTACAGTGTTATTGGACGCTCAGGAAAGGAAAGAAAAAAAAGATTTCACGTTTTGAGCGGAGCTCTTCATCAGAAATATAGAAAAAGTACAAAGAAGGGAAAACGGTGATGAAAGAAAATCGCCAATACACACACACACACACACACACACACACACACACACACACACACACACACACACACGCACACACACATATATATATATATATGGTAGTTGTCTACTCTTTACACAGAGTTTGACCACCTCCTGCACCTACACCTTAGCCCGTTCATGACGTCTGATGTGGTTTTTTAAACCAGATAATGTTTTGAAAAAACACCCACACAGATTGCACCTCTGATTTGAACTATCAATACCTGCAGGTAAGTTCTGTTCATTGTGGATCCTAACATGTCTTTTAAGACCCCCATTGGATTTGCAAACCCTCTGGCATACACCCCATTCAAATGATCCATTTGAATTTAAAATGCTTCAGTTTCCAGTCAAACTAAGTTTTGGTATTTCAATTAACAAAACTCGGGCTCAGTCTCTCAACGTAGTTGGACTTGATCTCTCTACTACATGCTTTTCCCACGGCCAACTCTATTTTGCTTACTCACGAGTTGGAAACAGCAACAATCTATTCATTTGGACACCAACAAAAAAATTACTCACTGAATATTATTTTACCCTGAGGTGTTTCAAGATTGACAGATTTTCAGCTCTAAATTCTATTATCATTACAATTTGAATATTTTAAAATAAAATGCAGATATTTTAAAATAATTATGAGAAAAAAATATATCTTCATATTCGTTGTTTACTAATCTGAATAAGAACAGCAGCAACCCAGACAATGCGGGGTAATTCAGCTAGTATGTATGTATGTATGTTATCAATCAGTTTCATTTCTGTATTTCTTGTCCATAGAGAAAGAGCCGGACTCTAACATATGTATGTATGTATGTATGTATGTATGTATGTAGGTAGGTTTGAGCGTGGCTTATAAATAACATGCTGTTGAGTGTGTCCATTGAATATCCCTAGCGAAGGCAATGACCTATCAACGCAAAATCCGTAAGATAGCCATCGATAAAGTATGTTTTCATGCCTCTCAAATAATAATCGGGCCTTCGGGTAGTTTTCCAAGTGATCTTCAAAGGTCGTTGCTATAATAGCATATACCGTTGTTGTTGTTGTTGTTGTTGTCGAGCGTGTGCAGCGTACATTACTAAACACCCAGCTAATGCTTTGTATGTTTCTGTTATATTAGCATCCCAAAATAAAACAGTTTTCATTCGGAAAATGTGGAAATCTATCGCGCCTCGTTTGTCATTTATCTAAGAGACAATCTTAAATTTATTGACTCACTCATGGTATCAAAAATCGATATCTTATAAAGCATTTTTTTTTTTACTATCAAATTTGCTATTTATTACAAACAACTTCATACACACATACATAAACATACGCACACAAAAAAACCCCGAAAAAACAAAACATGACCTCCACTCAAAATGCCGTGTTTCCAATAATTCTAAATTTCACTTTTTATAGAGAGATGGAAGTCAAATTTCACTCATCGCTTTTCAACTTTCCATTACTGACAGAAGTAATGGTCTTTTTTATTGCACGCACACACGTACGCGCGCGCGAGCACGCACGCGCACACACACACACACACACACACACAAACGCACACACACACACATGCACACACACACATTTGAGTATTTATCTATGTATATATGTGTATACCTATGTGTGTGTGTATGTATGTATATATGTATGTATGTGTGTGTGTGTGTATATGTATATATATATGTATATATATATATATATATATATATATATATATATATATATATATATATATATATATATATATATATATATATATTGGTTTCAAGACGAAAGGTGTTCTTCCATCAGGATAATGCTCGGATACATACAGCAAGGATGACATTCCAAAGGCTGGAACAGTTCGAATGGGAAAGGATACCTCCACCCACCATATTTGCCGGACATTGCCCCATCTGGTTATCATTTATTTCGCAGTCTTCAAAATCATTTGGACATAAAAATTATGAATTCTGTAGACAAGGTCAGAACAGTAATGGAGGAGTATTTTTCGTCGCGGACGACTGAATTTTGGAAGAGGGGCCTTGCAAGTCTACCAGATAGATGGAAGAGCATTGTAGAAAATGAAGGAGAATATATTTTAGATTAAAAAAGAACTTTATCTTAATTTTGAAAAATAAAAAAAAGTATAAAAAACCGTATTATTTATGGAATGACTCAATGTATGTGTGTGTGTGTGTGTGTGTGTGTGTGTGTGTGTGTGTGTGTAAGCGACTAACTTTCAATTCCGTCTGCCAAATCCGTTCTCAGGCCTGGAGTTACAGTGGAAGATACTTGCCGAAGCTACCACCCAGTGGAACTGAACCTGGAACAATGTGGTCGAGAACCAACCTTTTTTTACCACATGGCCATAGATATATTCTCTCAGACAAAAACCGCAGCATGATGTCTTTTTATGGCGAATATACGTTAAGCCTGATACGTGGACGGTTATTTTAATTTAACGCCATTTCAGTTGTGTGCACAGAATTTCTATTCTGTCCGGCAAGCTTTCCACGATATCAGTGAACGTATTATTCGCTATTTCCTAAAAGTCAGGGTCGAGAAATTTTGTCTAAGCATCTGACGAGCGAGTGTATGTCACTGACTAGGCTCAAGAAAGCCGAAATGCATCCGGCGTTCTCTTGGGCTATTGCTGTGGTGATGTTCATCTCGTTCCAATATATATTGTGTTTTAACCGATGGAGAAATTTTCAATCAAACAGAACTTATAGCAGCAAGCCTTTCAACAGTGTATATACATTTATTTTAATCCACAGATGGCGATTATAATTTAATTCTGTGACCGCCTTTGTTCAGAATATCTGAGATTACATTATACAGTATATCAAGTCATGTACAATTTGAGGGAAAATTCAGCTGTTATTTCTGGAAGATCAGGTAAGACATAGAAGTTTCTCGTTCGCTCCTCGACCTACTTCAACATTTTGTTGTTGTGGTGGTGGTTTTGTTGTTTTTCTTCTTTATTCCTTACCAGTCCTGACAGAGCAATTCCAACAATGACCATCCCATCTTTTTTCCCTCGGGTATCGTATGTCTAGGACTGCATTATCTAATAT
>NC_142932.1:32242601-32247601 GCF_046866305.1 Octopus bimaculoides
AGAAAACGAAACAAATAGTCTCACCATTCCATAGCAAAACCGTTGTACTACACTTTGACAATTGTTGATATCTTGGCATCTGAAACGGCTGGAGATACGATAGATTGACCAAAAGAACTGGCTAGTGGAAGAAAAAATAAATATTGGAAAAAAAAAAAAAAGCATTTGGCCACATTTGGACAGGCGACAGTTTAACATAATTGCAACGATTTGTATTTTGTCTTGCTGTGAATTTAGCCACCATGAGGATCCTTTCGGCAGGTTGTGACGAGGTTTAAATCGATTGGTTTCGCTGCATTTATTATTTCATTAGGACCCGCTTACCCCCACCTTTGTCCCTCTCAAAATGTCGAGATAAAATGTTGGCACTCCGTCGCTTACGACGTCGAGGGTTCCAGTTGATCCGATCAACGGAACAGCCTGCTCGTGAAATTAACGTGCAAGTAGCTGAGAACTCCACAGACACGTGTACCGCTAACGTAGTTCTCGGAGATATTCAGCGTGATACAGTGTGACAAGGCTGACCCTTTGAATTACAGGCACAACAGAAACGGGAAGTCAGAGTGAGAGAAAGTTGCGGCGAAAGAGTACAGCAGGGTTCGCCACCATCCCCTGCCGGAGCCTCGTAGAACTTTAGGTGTTCTCGCTCAATAAACACTCACAACGCCCGGTCTGGGAATCGAAACCGCGATCCTATGACCGCTAGTCCGCTGCCCTAGCCACTGGGCGATTGCGCCTCCACCGAGATAAAATAACTGAAGGTTAAAAGCCTTATGAATATGACTCCCTATTTTTTAATACATTAATAACGCATATTGTATTTTTTGTCGGAATGCCAAGCTTGTTTGTGCTTTAACTGTTGCACATCCTATGGCGCATGCTTATGCTTTCCATGTCGTCTGGCTTCATTAGACTATAGTTTTAGTTGCATGCTTGATGAATATAGAGTGCTGGACCAGGGATGTCAAACCAGTTTGGCTTTGCAGGTCGGAACTGGAAAACCGAATAAATCTTACCCGGCGAGTAGAGTTATTTGTATGGTAGGCCGAACTAAACCTATAAAAGGGATCAATAAACATTAGAAAAAGTCTATCAACAATGAAGAAAAGAACGAATATGAGGCGTTAGAATTTCTGTGCAGAGATGTGGGGAAACTCATTCACGTGATATAAATATAGCCATGATAGATCAGTGTCGATAGATAGATAGATAGATAGATAGATAGAGAGAGAGAGAGAGAGAGAGAGAGAGAGAGAGGGGAGAGAGATAGAGAGAGAGAGAAAGAGACGAGATAGATAGAGAGGGCGTAGAGAGATGAGATAGACAGAGAGAGAGAGAGATGAGATAGACAGAGAGAGAGAGAGAGATATGGATAGAGAAACGAGAGAGTAGAGAGAGAGAGAGAGATATGGATAGACAAACGAGAGAGGAGAGAGAGAGACGATAGAGAGAGAGAGACGATAGAGAGAGAGACGATAGAGAGAGAGAGATGGATAGAGAAACGAGGGAGTAGAGAGAGAGAGATGATAGAGAGAGACGATAGAGAGAGAGAGAGAGAGAGAGAGAGAGAGAGAGACGAGAGAGAAAGAGAGACGAGATAGATAGATAGAGAGAGAGAGAGAGAGAGAGTAGAGAGAGACGAGATAGATAGATAGAGAGAGAGAGAGGAATATTGACTCAGTAATTAACTGGTACTTTATTTATCGACTACAGATCAATGGAAAGCAGAGTTTGACGCAGTGGGATTTGAACCTACAATCCACAGACCAGGAACAATCAAACGATTCTGTTAATCCATCGCCTTCATTAACTTTGTAAAATTGTTTTTGCAAATACGTTGTACCTACATCATTTTAATAAACAGTTTTCCGCAATTTTATAACGTTTTCAAAAGGGGAGTTAAGCTAGCCCTGACGAGCTGTAAAGACGGTGAAACTGGTCAGATGGATTCACATCGCAAGTTATCGAAAACAATGTCATTGTCTAACTTCGCAGTCAGACTAAAATTACGAAAGGATGCGCCTTTGAGGGAGCTTCTGTGTAGTCACTCAACCTGCTTGAAACAGCAGTCAAATTTCTTCGAACTACATCCTTCTGTCTTAGGAACAGAAAGACAAGTTGAACAATGAATTCATATCTACAGAAAGACGTCATGAAATGGTGGAACGCCTTTCATTATATGCTTATTCATTCAGAAGTGAGTCAGAATTCAATAACATCAGTAACAACGTCTTCAAACATTTACATATTCATTCGTTATTGTATCTATGTATGCTTCACGTAATCTATATATAAAATCCACCCATAATAAGATCCATATATAGTGGACAACTGCGTAGTTCACTCTTCTTTTTATAGAAACATAAAAAGTACATAGAAAGTAACTCAGTGAAGAAACACCAATGTGATCAACAATAAACAGCTGTCAAATCTCCCTCAAATCATATCCAACTGCCTTAAAGAAATCAGGACACATTTAACAGTCTAGTCCAAGATACATTATATCTGAATAAAAGACAGAACTGGCTGGAACTCTTTCGATTATATGTCAGCTCCGTCAGGTCTATATTATATTAAAAGCCAGGGTACAATATGTAACTGTTTACTTGAAGGAGGAGTTAAAACTCTTCAAAACTACGCATCTCTCACTATATGTAAACACGCAAGGAGAATTTAGCAAACGTAGAAAAGCAGTCGTCCTCATTTGTAAAACTACAAAGAGGAGGGTAGACATCCCAGCATCAATTGATTTCACTTTCTGTGCCGAATTGACACTTAAAGCTTATCAGCTAGGCTTACTATTTTTTTTTTGTTTCAGTCATGTTGACTGCGGCCATGCTGGAACACCGCCCTTAGTCGAACACATCGAGCCTAGGACTTATTCTTCGTAAGCCTAGTACCTATTCCATATATATATATATATATAATCATAAATATACAGGGATTAGCTTGAGTTGCTTCTCCAACATACTGAAAATTTAGAAATAGCAGTCAAAGAACTACTGATTCCAAACTACAAATTTTGTAGAACTACTGATTCCAAACTACAAATTTTGTAGTTTGGAATCAGTAGTTCTTTGACTACTATTTCTAAATTTTCAGTATGTTGGAGAAGCAACTCAAGCTAATCCCTGTATATTTATGATTATAAATGGTTTTACCGATAAAGGTTTTTTCATACTGAACTACTTGGCAAAATTGTTAATTATTAATTCTATTACTAATTGACGATTCCCTGCCCTTATTTCTGTATTTCTTTGAGGTGAGGTGCCTGAACCCGCTAGCCGATGAATTCGTAAGTGCCTTTCTTATCGTTGATTTTTGGTGTCGCATGGCCAAAGATTACCGTGAATTTTTTTAGAGACACTTTCAAATTTATCAGAATATTGAGGCTGAAGATTGGAATAGTGAAATTTCTATTCACTTAACCATGAAACGATTCGTATCCAATTAACTAAAAGCTTGGCTTGTTTACGCTTTTCCCTCCGGTTTTTTGTTCTATGTGTGCCATAAATATCGCCATCCACTTTAGAGAAAATTTGTAGTTTGGAATCAGTAGTTCTTTGACTGCTATTTCTAAATTTTCAGTATGTTGGAGAAGCAACTCAATTGCTAATCCCTGTATATTTATAATGATAAATAGTCTTGCCGATAAAGGTTTTTTTCATACTGAACTACTTGGCAGAATTGTTAATTATTAATTCTATTATTAATTGACGATTCTCTGCCCTTATTCTTGTATATTTATATTTGATATCTCTAAGTTGGATGGCTAAACCGTAATCCAGTTTCGACACGGAACTTTTTTTCATACGGGACTATTTGTGACGCACATGGAATAGATTTCTTTGAGGTGAGGTGCCTGAACCCGCTAGCCGATGAATTCGTAAGTGCCTTTCTTATCGTTGATTTTTGGTGTCGCATGGCCAAAGATTACCGTAAATTTTTTTAGAGACACTTTCAAATTTATCAGAATATTGAGGCTGAAGATTGGAATAGTGAAATTTCTATTCACTTAACCATGAAACGATTCGTATCCAATTAACTAAAAGCTTGGCTTGTTTACGCATTTCCCTCCGGTTTTTTGTTCTATGTGTGCCATAAATATCGCCATCCACTTTAGAGAAAATTTGTAGTTTGGAATCAGTAGTTCTTTGACTGCTATTTCTAAATTTTCAGTATGTTGGAGAAGCAACTCAATTGCTAATCCCTGTATATTTATATATATATATATATATATATATATATATATATATATATATATATATATATATATATATATATATATATATATATATATATCCGACGGGCTTCTTTCTCAAATATTTACCTCTATTTAACCATCTCACATATTCTCTGATGAAGGGATATCCATAATATCCCAGAAACAGCTGTAAAACTATATCTATATCCTTTTCTTTATAAATGTCCTGAAAACTCCTCACAGCCTTGGCTTAGTTATCTCATTAACATCGGTCGTCAAGCAATGGTGGAGGAACAAACAGACACACATACATACACACACACATACATGCACACACATACACACATAAATACGACAGGCTTCTTTCAGTTACTGTCTACCAGATCCACTCACAAGGCTATGGTTGGCCTGAGGTTATTTGTAAAAGACACTTCCCGAGGTGCCACGCAGTGGGACAGAACCCGAAGCCATGTGGTTGGTAAGCAAGCTTATTACCACACAGCCACGCGTATAGCATGCATATATGTTTGTATGTGTGTATGTATGTACATATGTATGTATGTACATACGTATGTATGTACATATGTATGTATGTATCCATCTATAAATGTTTGCATGAATCTATGTGTATATACATGTGTATATATGCATTTATCTGCTTATATATCTATGTATGCATGCACGCGTCTGTACATATGTACGGGTATGTATGCATATAAACTACGGTCGTTGCTCAAGATCGAAGATGACTTGGTACGCTGTAAAATTCTTTTGCAAACTGTTTTAGGTACCTCCC
>NC_142932.1:32250101-32257601 GCF_046866305.1 Octopus bimaculoides
ATATATATATATATATATATATATATATATATATATATATATATATATATATATATATATCTGTCTTTTTCAGTGTCTCTATGAGCTTCTAGTTTTCAGGATGTCATCCTGATGGCATATATTCCTCAGTAGAATTCTGAAGGTGTCTGCCAATGCTGTAATTTCAGAAACTCGACTATAATTCTGTTGCCAGGCAATCGAATATAAAATCATAAGTGAAATAGAAGAATACAAATAAACGAGTGATGGTCGATTGCGTCATTGACAAATAGTAAATACAGATTGTTAATAAAGCTGAATAAATTATTTAGCAGTGACGAAATGAAGTGTAACTTTTCGGACAAGAACCTTTTGTCAACAAAAATAAAAACAAAAAAAACCCCAGAAAAATCCGACAGATATAAACATACATACACACATAGGTGCAGGCGCGGCCGTGAAAAGTTTACTTCCTAATCACATAGTAATAGGTTCAGTCCCACTTCGTGGTGCCTTGAGCAAATGTCTCCTATTATGGTCTCAGGCCGACCAAAGTCGTGAGAGTAGATTTGGTAGACGGAAAGTGAAAGAAGCCCGCAGTATACCTGTGTGTGTGTGTATGTGTGTGTGTGTGTATGTGTGTGTGTGTTTGTCCCCCCCCATCAGCGCTTGACAACGGGTGTTGGTGAGTTTATGTCCCTGTAGTATAGCAGTTCGGCAAGAGTGACCGATGGAATGGGTACAATGCTTTAAAAAAGTACTGGGGTTGAATCTTTTGGTTAAAAGTTCAAGACGCTGCCTTAGCATGGCCGCAGTCTAATGACTCAAACAAAAGATAATAAAAGATAAATACATACATACATACATAATACATACTTACATACATACATGCATACATACAGACGGACATAAACACATAATGTTTATATGCTTTCATATATACATACATATATACAGATAAATTGACAGACAGCTGGACAGACAGACAGATTGACGGGCAGACAGATAATAAATTTACATTTGTACCTGTAATTACACTACGCCAGGAATTCCCAACTCTTTTATTTAAATGGGTTTTCCCACAGACCCCTTTTAATATGCTTATCCTTATGTATATATACATATATATTGTATCAGGTCATCCCATAAGTTCTGTCCGATTTTACCTTTTTAAAAATTGAATGAAATTTAATAGTATTTTAGAATGTCTGATGGAATTAAAAATTATTTTTACGCATTTGTGTACATTTAAACTAATTAAATATCATTTTACATTTCATTAAAACCCTTTCTAACATGGAAGTATCCAAAGAGCATTTAAGGCACATAATGCTTTATGAGAACAAAAAAGGAAACTCTGCGGCCGAAGCGACTCGAAACATACCCTCAGTTTATGGGAAAGAGTGCTTGAATGAAAAAACTTGCAGAAGATGGCTTGCATAATTCAGAAGTGGAGATTTCAGCCTTGAAGATGAAGATCGAACAGGACGTCCAGTTGAGTTTGATGATAAGCTCCTTGAGGCATTACTTAAAGAATATCCTGCATTATCAGTTGAAGAATTGGCAATAAAGCTTAGTTCAAACCATACAACTGTACATCGCCATCTTCAACAACTTGGAAAGGTTCTTAAACTTGGAAAATGGGTGCCTCATGAATTGTACGAAAGCAACCGCAAATCCCAAGTTGACATATGCTCTTCTCTCCATTCTCGCGAACTCATTTTACCCTTTTTGGATAGACTTGTTACTGGTGACGAAAAATGGATTTTCTATCGAAATGTTAAATGTCATAAACAGTGGCTTGGTAGAAGGGAAAAGCTCAACCACAACCGAAAAGGGAACTTCATGGGAAAAGGTTCTTCTCTCTATCTGGTGGGATTGCAAATGAGTAATTCACTTTGAATTGTTACCACCTAATGCAACAATCTTGTCTACAATGATAATAATAATATTGGTTTCAAATTTTGACGCAGAGCCAGTGATTTCGGGGGAAGGAATAAGTAGGTTACATCGAGCCCAGTACACAACTGGTACCTATTTTATCGATCTCGAAAGGATGAAAGGTAAAGTGGACCTCGGCGGAATTTGAACTCAGAACGTATAGACAAACGAAACGCCGCTAAGCATATTGCCGACGTGCTAATGATTCTGCCAGCTCGCCACTTTAATGATCATAACATCGGTTTCAAATTTTGGCACAAGACCAGCAGTTTTTTGGGGGAAGGGGCTAAATCGATTACGCCCGTCCCAGTGTTCAACTGGTACTTATTCTATTGACCCCGAAAGGATGAAAGGCAAAGTCGCCCGCGACAGCATTTGAGCCCAGAACGTAAAGACGGATGAAATGCCGCCAGGCATTTTTTCCGGTGTGCTAACGACTGTGCCAGCTCACCGCTTTTATAACAATAACAGTATTGAGTGGGGAGGGTCATAAACCGGATATTGGAATTAGACAATGGACTAAGATAAATATTTAGCAAAGCTCGTGGCGTATCTCACACTTAACGATCATAAAATAAATTTTGCTTCTCATTTTAAGTGTAGATAAATATATCAACCGAAAAAAAAAAGAGATAAGATTAGTCATGGGGCAGAATTAAAAATAACACCATGAGTGCACGAGACTTTAACAATGGTATAATGGTAGTTTAGTAATTATCTGGTTTAAAAGAATTAATAACAAGTAGGACACTGTTAAACTGAATGAACCTGGCGCCATGATTTGTTATTATCCTTTCGTTTTTATCCTTTGATTTCTTAAGCTCTACTCATCACCGCCTTAGACCAGAATATAGCGCCAAAATATATAACAATATAGACGACAATGATATATAAATAGTTATGCATATTAGAAGGTGTCTGGTCTTCGATCAAGAGTCTGCCAAAGAAAATTATTCTTAAATGGAGATAAGCGTAAACCGTGTTGTAATTCAATGAGAAACTTACATCTATTAATATTCATTCTTGTCATTTACTCATAGTCTTCAGCAACCGAATTGGGAACATCTGTAGAACAATCTCCGATCTCTCATCAAATACAGAAATCTTCGTTATGGTGATCCCTTATTATATTACTGCTTTAGAAATCTTCAGATTTAAAGATACATTTACATCTCTACCTCTACTTCCGTTCACTGAAAACAAACCACCATTGAGGATACCGATGTTATCATATGCTTGCCATCCATTACTGACTATGTGAGGCCCAGGCAAAATCCACCTTTGTATCAACTCAGTTAAAGTTTCTTCTGTGCGCTCAGGTACTTCGACCAAAAAACACTTTCTTGAGACTCTCTCTCTCTCTCTGTCACCGAATACCCAATGTCCCTTTGTTTCTTTTACTATCTATCTCCCCCTTAATTTTTATTTACTTTTTCTATATAACTAAACCGAACAATTACCCGATCATTTAATAACAAAATTTATAGCAAAGGCGATTGTGTACAGAAAAAAAAGAAGAAAAAAAAGAAATTCAGATGGTACCGAAGAAATATTTAGCGCACGCAGGAAATAAATTTAAAATCGGTCTTACAACACACACTCACTCCTTTAGATACAGAGAAAGAATAATTCTACCATCCTCTCGCAGTAAGTTTGGAAACTGAAGGATAGTGGAATTGAAAACATTCCTACCAGAAGGAGCATTGTTTTAGTAACATCGCCATGTTTCAACGAATGAAGAGAAGCAGCTTAACATCTGGTCGATAATTGATTGGAACATCTTGTCACAAATCCTTCACGATAGGAATCGAAACAAAAATGCAGAGATTTTCTTTGTTTAAGCACACGAAAAAAATTTGTAAAAGAATGCAATCATAAGCCAAGTAACTAACTCTGCTATTCTTTGCATAGATTGTTGGCTACAGGCAATCTATAGCACCAATGTAGAGGTATTACATCATATATAGCATTACATTACACACCTGTCCACCATCAGCTCTCACATAGTTGTATCTCTCTGTATGCATAACTCGGGACTATAATAAAAGACATTTGCCCAAGACGCTGTGCAGCGAGATTGAACCCGAAACCACGAGCTTTTAACTACAGAACCAATTTTTAATATTATGGTATCAGTTAACAGAAAGCATGACTGATGATGCATTGAGGCTCAGTATAATTTCATTCATATAAGCCCTCGTGTGAAGGCGCATGACTCAGTGATTAGAGTGTCGAGCTTACGATCGTGAGGTTGTGAGTTCGAATTCCAGACCGGGCTGCGTGTTGTGTTCTTGAGCAAGACACTTTATTTCGCGTTGCTCCAGTTCAGTCAGCTGTAGAAATTAGTTGTAACATCTCTGGTGCCAAGCTGTATCAGCCCCTTTACCTTTCCTTTGGATAACATCAGCGATGTGGAGAGGGGAGGCTGGTATGCATGGGCGACTGCTGGTCTTCCAAAAACAACCTTGCCCGGACTTGTGCCTCGGAGGGTAACTTTCTAGGTGCAATCCCATGGTTATTCATGACCGAAGGGGTCTCCTCCTCCTATAAGCCCTCGTCTTCTTGAATAATTTCCATAAAAAATTGAACATGGAGGTGCTAATCCACATAAACATCAAAAAGAGGGTACATACCGGGTGGGGATAGCACAAGAAAGTAAGGATACTAAACGACTGACAAAAAAAAAAAAAGATCTTTTTGAAGTAAACACATGAGGGGAGTGCTTTATATTACGCCATTCGTTAAAGGGAATGCTGAGCTATAAAAGCTTGAGAATCACTGCCATAGAATAAAAGGTATTTCTACAAAACTTTGTCTCATCTTCCTGTATGCTAGTCTTCATATTTAAGTCGGTCATTAATTTTGGATATGGAACTCGGTCTCAAGCAATGACTACTTCAGACATCTACACTAGTTATTCTGAAGTGTCGAAACGAACTAAGCTGCTTTGATATATTTGATAGTCTAGTAGCTGAGCTGTGTTTTAGATACACTGTCTCGCCATTACAGTGAAAAATGTCAAATTCACAACATGGCAGCTACAAGTTATGAATAAAAACTTTTCGGTGAGAGCGTGGAAATCGATATACATGAAAATCAATACAAGACTTGAAAGGAAGTATCTGGTGTTTATTGTAAACGAATCGTCATCAAATTTATCAATTGTATTATCCGCTGAATTTGTTCGCTAAAATTACAAACAAAAACGACCAGCACTAGTATGCGAATATATACAAATACATATATATGCATACATACACGCGTGCGTGTGTGTATTAATATTCCGATGGAAATAAGGTCAGATTAGCAGGCAACGCCGACAGAAGTAAATGGCAAATGTTATTGAGACAGTGGCAACCGTCAGTATGAATAGCCTTATTAGCTTACACTGTTTGATCTTATGATACTGATTGGTCGAGCGGCAAATGGGATTTCTTGTGATAGCAGTATATTGTGCAATGAATTGTGCGATGGTATCGTTGATGGTAGCAGTATGTACGTAATGTGGAGACATCGGGGTATTGGGTGGGTGTTGTGGTTGTGAGTTCTGTGTCAACTCTGATGAGAATTCTTCTGATAAAAGGCATTCCAATTGTGCCCATCCCATTTTCTTTCTATTCAATGTGTCATTTCATAAAACGCTAGCACCAGTTGAGGAAAAATTTAGCTGCTGTTCCTAAGAGGTCGACCAACCGAATAAAAGCTTCGTTGTTGGTTTGTAATTGAAAGACGGCGGCGGTGGGTGGCATGGTAGGGAAATATGAAAGTGACATTTTCAAAAATGTTGGGATGTTGTCAGTATGGGTGTCGGATGAAGGGAGGTGGGGGAAAAGGGGCCACTGAAGAAAGAATGTCAATGCCAAATAACAAAGAAGTAGTTCTATTCTTTATTGCAGTTATATGAGTACGTCTGCAAACTCATTTGCGATTTTACTTGCTAGTGGTTAGTTGGCTTTTTATATACTCGTTTCCTCGAATTCACCAGTGTGTGTAAGTGATTTACTGTGGGTCTTGAGCCATTTGGCCTCTTATTTCTTGCAATGCTGTGTACTATCCTGTAAATTAATAATTTTACGTTTTTGGTTATTTAATGCTTGCTAGCCACTTTTATTATTGATAATATCTTTATATATTTTCTCTGTGTGAGTGTGCGTGTGCATGTGTTTGTCTTTGTGTCTGCTTGACAACCAGTGTCGGTGTTTGTACATCCCCATGACGTAGCGGTTCGACGAAAGGGACCGATAGAATAAGTGTCCGGCTTGAACACAAAAATAAAGTACTGGAGTCGATTCACTCGACAAAAAAAAAAAAAAATCCTTCAAGGCGGTGCTCCAGCATGGCAGCAGTCGAATGACTGGAACGGTTTTTTCTTTAAGGATAAACACACAAACAAGTAAATACACTCACAAATATCCAGTGAAGCAAATCAAAACTAAAAATAATCTATATCTATATTGTGTTCTGAACTCTTTTTTTTTTGTCTCAACGAACGAATATTTCTTTCTGATTGGACCTTTTTAATGGCCTCCATATGAAATACGTTAACGATCATTTACCTTTAAGTCACCTAACGTCAGTCTGTTTGTCGATCTGTCTGTCAATCAGTCTGTCTGTGTGTCCGAGTTAATCAATGCCAATATGTGCGTCATTCGACCGGTCCGTTGAGTAAAGGAACAACTCTGTGAAAAGAGAGAAAAGAGAAAGAGAGAGATAGAGTGAGAGAGCAGAGAAGATAGTTGTAAGGAAGAGGTGACAGGGAGAGAGAAAGAAAGAGAGAAAAACAGAAAGACAAAGAAAGTGAGAGAGAGAGAGAGATAAATATATATATATATATATATGTATATATATGTATATATATATATATATATATATATATATATATATATATATATATATATATATATATATATAGAGAGAGAGAGAGAGAGAGAGAGAGAGAGAGATGAATATATATATATATATATATATATATATATATATATAGAGAGAGAGAGAGAGAGAGAGAGAGATGAATATATATATATATATATATATATATATATATATATATATATATATATATAGTTAGGGAGAATATACAAAAAATAACAACAGACGAGGACAGGTGGTGTAAATAACAAAAGTATATATTAGTATGACGCTCGGGAATACGGAAAGTCTTTGACGTTTCGAGCTACGCTCTTCAACAGAAAGAATACGGAGACAAGGAGAAAAACACGGAGAAAAAAAATTGAATAGTGTTCAGTCAACGGTCAATCATAATAATGGCCGATCATAACAATGACTGACCGGAAGTTAGAAATTCTTATTTCAGGAGAGCTAAGAAAGGGGGAGATAACAAACGGTGATCGGGAACGAGGGGCTGTGTGTGGGAGGTAGACTGCTGGTGATCTCGACGTATGTAGTGTGAAAATGGGGGAAGGGAGAAAGGAAGAAAGTAGTTGGTCAGTTGTAGTGTGTGCGTGGTGTGATGCGAGGGTATTGGTGTGGTGTGCGTGGTGTGGTGCAAGGGTATTGGTGTGGTGTGATGTGAGGGTGTTGGGAGGTGGGGAAGGCATGGGTGGAGTGTGGGGTAGAGGT
>NC_142932.1:32265101-32267601 GCF_046866305.1 Octopus bimaculoides
CTGCAAGACCTTCCTAAGATTTAAAGGGTGATGAACATCACAAAATGCTTCTATTTTTAACTTTGCTACCAAACAGTCAAAATCTATTCTAAATTAATAACAGAAACAGAAATTACATCCATACAGACATACCAACATACAGACAGTCAGCAGACACACACATATGCATGCATACATACATTCCTCACGTTACAAATACTAACGGCATGCAAAGCAGTAAAAATATGCAAAATTATTCTCAAGTTCAACATGTGACATTGGTTCTTTATTATCTACGTTGCAAAAATGGAATTTTGTATATGTCAGATAGCAGTTCCTTCCGTACAGGAAGACTTAAAATAATTAAAAATAGAGGATAAGATAACATACATACACACACACACATACCTACCTACCTACCTACATACGATGTTTCAATTTCTGTTTCCCAAGGCTTTGGTTGGGCTGAGGCTACAATAGAAGACATTCGCTCAAGGTTCCACGCAGAAGTGAACCTGGAACCATGTGGTTAGGAAGGAAGCTTCTTACCACACAGCTACACCTGCGCCTATTATATGAATAAAATGTGTATATATATATATATATATATATATATATATATATATATATATATATATATATATATATATATATATATATATATATATATATATATATATATATATATATATATATATATATATATATATATATATATATATATATATATATATATATATATATATATATATATATATATATATATATATATATATATATATATATATATATATATATGTAGTGAAACTACCTATCGCCATTATATACAAACAAACTATCTTCTCACTATTATATATATAAACAAGCAAACTGACCAATCACAGCTCCTAATAAGTTCACGTGGTAGTGTTTTTCTAATACCTCTCTGGAGCCCCTATTTTGCTTTAAATAGCCTAAATTATCTCGGTTCAGTTTCTCTTAGAGACCTGTTCCGTGTACCACACAGCAGCAGCAGCCGGCGACAACAACCAACAGCTTCGTTCAACTACGACTACCATCGACGTCGCCATCAGCAACACGATTTCTACGACTACCACCATCGTTGCCGCCAGCGTCAACACCACTTCAGCTACGAACTACAAGATTCGCCACCAGCATCGCCAACATCGTCAACACGACTTTCCACGTACACAAGCTACCAAACAGTAACCGCGGCACATCTCTCTTCGATTCTGCTTGTGTGATTCATCTTCACCACGGTAAATAACAGACAAGAACCTAGCCTGCGACGAACAACTGTATACAGGAACCCGGCCCGGCATGGAAGCCCTAACATCACAACGAGTGATCGCCCTGCCACACACACGCCTCAACTTCTTACATACAGACTCTTCCTATTGTGTACTCAACAAACCGGCAAATACTCACACGTGTTACTGACTCTTTCTATCTGCTGTATCTCACGCATTCACATACATTTGTGCACACACTCTTTTGTATACACACTATTCTATTTACATGACGGCCTGTCCTTTATTATGTTTTCATTATGTCGCATTCACACTCACACACAGACATACATATTAACGCTACAATAAATATTTCTGTTATTCATCTCAATCGGTTGTGTTTTATCGTCTTCCTTTACTGGCCATTTACGAAATCACTATGTTATCGAAGCATAACATATATATATCACTTGATATAATTTTGTGTTCGACCGTGTGACGCGTTTAAGAAAGGAGCCCTGTTTTTTTTTCCATTCGTCACCATTTCTCCTTTTGGGTTCGTACGGTCGTTCTTACATATATATACATTAGGTGCGCATTCAACCTGAACTTTATTATTCCACACTGAAGCAATGTATTCTTAGGTTAAGCCTCATTGAACACGTCTATTATCAAAGGTGTTTAAGCTGTGACCCACCCGTTTCTATTCAAGACGTCTGGGTGTGATTTGTACGTGATTACAACAGTATATAAATAACACCAAATGGATAACGTGTTTTTAGTAAATTGAACACATACAATACAGAAATTATGACATCGTGTACGATTAAAGAGTAACTTTGACCGGAGGCATGCACTATTTCAGCAGTTATAGTGTTAACAGAATGAGACTAATGGGCGCAGCTGTTTGAACTCTGGTGATTTGGCACGGCTGACTGGGCATTCAGCCTGTTTTGATGACAGTAATTTTTGGCGCGCGCACGCACATCCACTCGTACACATGTACACACATCCACGCACATAGACAACATACATGTATGCACGCGAGGAAATATACACATATAGATAGAGTGAGTGAGGGAGAGAATAGGTAAAAGAGAGAGAGGGTGGGGAGAGAATGAAAGAAACATTTAAAACGTCTGATGTCAAATAAGTCAGCATTGAATCAGCGGCGCCAAATAGGTGATGCCAAAACAGCCGTGCCGAAACGTGTTACTCTCAGGTTGAAGCGAATCTTGGATCAATAACCGATACTTTGGAAGGTATATTTTAACAATCTAGTGACAGGAAAT
>NC_142932.1:32272601-32275101 GCF_046866305.1 Octopus bimaculoides
TGTGTGTGTGTGTGTGTGTGTGCATGCATGCGCGTGTTTGTATCTGTGTTTGTCTCTCACCATTGCTCTATGACCGGCGTTGGTGTATCTGCGTCCCCCTAACTTAGCGGTTCAGCAAAATAGACCGATAGAATAAATATTATGCTTTTAAAAAATAAGTACTGGGATCGAATCACCCGACTAAAAATTCTCCTGAGCGGTACCCCAGCATGGCCACAATCTAATGAGTGAAACAGGTAAAAGCTAAAAGATAAAAGATCTCTACTGATCTATTTGACATCTGGTAAGATGCTTAACTAAACTGATGCAGGCCACAGATTCACTGCTCACATATACAATGCCTCCATCCAAATGAGGATCATATTGTTACTTAGGCGTTCAATGATTTATTGTGTAGAGTGCAGCGAAGCAGTTTGACTATACAGGGTGATTCAAAAGTCACTATACATAGGAAAAATTTATTTTTTAATAAGAAACAGTTAAATAAAAAAAAAACTATTTCTTATAAAAAAATAAATTGTTCTTAGGTATAGCGACTTTTGAATCACCCTGTATTGAGTCACCCTGTATTGAATCACCCTGTATTGAGTCACCCTGTATTGAATCACCCTGTATTGAATCACCCTGTATTGAGTCACCCTGTATTGAGTCACCCTGTATTGAATCACCCTGTATTGAATCACCCTGTATTGAATCACCCTGTATTGAATCACCTGTATTGAGTCACCCTGTATTGAATCACCCTGTATTGAATCACCCTGTATTGAATCACCCTGTATTGAATCACCCTGCATTGAGTCACCCTGTATTGAATCACCATGTATTGAGTCACCCTGTATTGAATCACCCTGTATTGAATCACCCTGTATTGAATCACCCTGTATTGAGTCACCCTGTATTGAGTCACCCTGTATTGAATCACTCTGTATTGAATCACCCTGTATTGAGTCACCCTGTATTGAATTACCCTGTATTGAATCACCCTGTATTGAGTCACCCTGTATTGAATCACCCTGTATTGAATCACCCTGTATTGAATCACCCTGTATTGAATCACCCTGTATATCTCATTCATTGTCACTGCGTAGTATATTCTGTATGCCTGCAAGCTGTTTCTGAGCTGGTTTAACCCAGTTCTGCACAAATAGTGCACGTTACGATCAAAGATTATTCAATTTTTTATTCAGACACAATGTAGTTAAGATTATATTATTCAATGAGTCACTTTTAAAAAGCTGTTAGGTGTGCTTTTAAGAAAAATTAAGATACGTTCCTTATAGAGCTTGATCGAACAACTACATACAATTTTTCCTCATTTAGTTATTGTTTAACTCCAAGTTAACTCTCATTTAACCGATATATGATTTAAAATATTCCAACCGTGATCATCCGTTTCTTTTTTTTTCTTAATACAGATCACTCTGGATCATATTATCTAATGTGTCCTTTCTGTTTATTAAACATGTGATAATAGGTCGAGCTATTTCAAATAGGTTGAGCAATTGCGTAGACCAGTAATATTCAACTGGGCGCATGTAACCCTTAGCGGTCCACAATATTTCTTCGCTAAAATTTAAATGTAATAAATTGATTATATTTCTATATACACCAAAACTTTTAACAGTTTTTTTTTTTTACAGAATTCCGAATAATATTCAATTATAAAAATATAAAAGGACTTTTTTAAACACCAAATGGTTAATGGGGTCCACCTGAGTAAAATAAAAATCAAAAAAGTCCATAGATGAAAAAAAAAATGGTTGAAAACCACTGGCGAAGAAGCTTTCTCATTAGCTTGTGTGAATTGTTTAAACAATTGTAATTCTCATGTAGTGGGGATGAAGTGGAGAAGATATTTTTCTGAGAGTTGTTACAGTGCAAGAAACATGTTTGGTGGTGTTCATTCTGCTTGGAATACCAGTTTTGGTGACGGAGTTAGAGATAATGATTTGATGGTATAACATTTAACTCCTCAGTAATACTGTCCCAACGGCCATTGCTAATATACAAGAGGATAATTGCACAGCGTTCGTTTTCTTCAATCAGATCCCAAACTATAGCTATGGATGCACCAAAGTGGATGTACATTCCATTGCTAACACTACACCCCCAGTTAAGTAAACCAGAAGCTATTAGGATACACCCAAATTGAATAACTGTAGATTTACTAATGGAAATAAGTTACACCCAAAGCATAATTGACGTCATTGAAAATTTGTGACATTTCCTCAAAGCTCCACCTACTTCCCTAGAATCTCTTTTGTCGTCTTTTATTTATAGAATCATTTTTTTTCCTCATATTACTCGAACTCATGACAAAGATCTGAAATTATTTATTTGTGTGTGATAAATACAGTAGGTAAGTGTCACAAAGTTGAAAGAGAGTCACAGTACAAGCGTCCCTCTTATGTTTCCTCTCAGAATTTTTTTACAAATTGGGCTAAAAACGATTTTTCAATCTTTCGATGCTTAATTTTTTCCTCTCGCACAACAATCCTAG
>NC_142932.1:32285101-32300101 GCF_046866305.1 Octopus bimaculoides
TAGAAGGGTATGTGTGGGTTTGTGGGCAAATCATACCCTTTTCCTGGTCTTCCAGTACTTCTTATAGGCACTTTTCTAGGAAAACCAATATGTGTGTGTGTGTGTGTATTGGGTTAGAAAACAGATTTAATAGATACAAATTAATTTATTAATTAATCAACATATTAACCAACAACTGTTTCATTTCTCAAATAAGATTAAAATTACAAAACATATATAAAAAAAATATAATTTTACATTTTAAATACCTTATAAGGAAAATCATCATGAGCTTCCTTATATGGTATTTAAAATGCAAAATTATATTTTTCTATATGTTTTGTAATTTTTGTAATTAATTAATGTGTATCCATTAGATCTCTGTGTTTTCTAACTCAATAAAAATTATTGATATCTTACGATATTCTATATAATATATTCATTAAAGGATTATCTCTTCAAATCTTAATATATTAAACCCGTATATCGTGGATAAATATCCCTATTAGAGGTTTGAATATTTTGATTGTGACTACATACATACATACATACATACATACATACATACATACTCTTTTATCTTTTTTTACGTGTTCCAGTCATTCGACCGTGGCCATGCTGGAGCACCGCCTTGAAGTGTTTTAGTCGAACAAATCGACCCCAGGACTTTTTCTTAAGCCTAGTATTTATTCTGTTTGTTACTTTTGCCGAACCACTAATGTTACCGGGCCGTAAACACACAAGCACCGGTTGTCAAACGGTGAGTGGGTGACGGTCGAACACAGACACAAAAACATACACACACACCTCTCGTTAAGTGTTTACGTATTTTTCACTCGATGGTGATGTCCTGTACTTATTGTGTATTATTTATTTATTTATTATCAAACGACACGCAGCCTTATCCACAGTAAGCTCTTATATATATATATATATATATATATATATATATATATATATATATATATACACCGGAGTAAGCAGATAAATGTGCAACAAGGTGGAAGAAAGAGTACTCAAATACCAGAGGTAGAGTAATATGCTTTATTTAAAAGCAGCAGAAATATAACAAAAAACTGTTACTCGGAGTTTCATGTTCCCGTTCATCGGACAGTTTTGTTTGAAAAACTGTCCGATGAACGGTTTTTTGTTATATTTCTGCTGCTTTTAAATAAAGTATATATATATATATATATATATATATATATATATTACTTTCTGGAAACGTCCAGGGAAGGGGAGGAATTACTTCCTGGAAAGTTCCGAGGAGGGGTAATTACGTCCTGGAAAGATCCAAGGAATTGGAGGAGGGGGAGGAATTACTTCGTGGAAAATATATATACATATATATATATATATATATATATATATATGTATATAGGGAACGGTAAATCTTGAAGACAGTAATGCTATAAATGATAGCATATAAATAGTGGGCTGACATCAGCAACATACTATTCCCGCTCGAGGGAGGGCGCGTGGTTTAGTGGTTAGGGCATTCGGCTCGCGATCGTAAGGTCGTGAGTTCGATTCCTGGCGACGCGTTGTGTCCTTGAGCAAGACACTTTATTTCACGTTGCTCCAGTCCACTCAGCTGGCAAAAATGAGTTGCACCTGTAATTCAAAAGGCCAGCCTTGTCACACTCTGTGTCACACTGAATCTCCCTGAGAATTACGTTAAGGGTACATGTGTCTGTGGAGTGCTCAGCCACTTGCACGCGAATTTCATGAGCAAGCTGTTCCGTTGATCTCATCAGCTGGGACCCTTATTGTCGTAACCGACGGAGTGCTTCTTAAATTCTCGCTGGTAAGAATAAATTAAATTTTTAAAATTGCTAAACCATTTAGAAGGACTACTCTGACCCGATTGTAGAACGTCTTTCTTTTTTTTACACGATTCGTAGGTTCGAGTTCCACGAGCAGCCTTCAACTTTTTCAATTCAGATAATTTTTAAACCCAATATTTCAACACTGTTATTCATAGCTCTATCTGCTTCGTGATTCACACTTCCAAAAAACATTTTTTTTTTCATGTTCTCGAAGTTTCTGAATTTTCATGACACCGACGATATATCTTTACAACTTCCACACCTTCACAATTTAAACTGTAAAGATAATTTATGGACACCGTGCGCGCGCGCGCGCGTGTTGTACGTACGTACGTTCGTGCGTGCATGTGTACCTTTGTGTCAACTCCCTAATACTATAAAAATAGCTGTAAGCTCCTAACACATTAATATCTTGTAGTAAATGCCAATGAACACGAACATGCTAATTAACAAAACATTTACATATCTCCTTGCAAACAGAAACGAGTTTCAACCTGCGTGTGAACGTCGAGTCTAACATACGAAGAGTTTAACAGATACGTGAAACAGGGAAGCCGTTGCTACTTAATTCTTATGATGTCGTCAGCTACCGCTTATAACTCTACAGCTATTGGTTTATTACATTAGTAGTGAATAAACCACTAGCATACTAACAGTTAGTAATGTCTTTTCAGACTGGTACCGACTGTCAGTGTTGGGGTCTTGACTGGAATATAATACAAAACGCCGTGTTCTTAAAGGAATTCCTGACATCCGTTTATATTAGTTTCAAGGCGATTTATGCTGCAAGAGATAAATATATTTGACGTCATCTTTTATCATTATTATTATTACTATTGTTGTTGTTGTTGTTAATCGACCCCAGTGCGTAACTGGTACTTATCTAATCGACCCCGAAAGGATGAAAGGTAAAGTCGACCTCTGCGGAATTCGAACTCAGAACGTAAAGTCAGATGAAACACCGCTTAGCATTTCGCACGAGGTGTTAACGTTTCTTTCAGCTCGCCGCCTTTCTGATTTTAATGACAATTATTTCTACGCTAGGCACAAGGCCTTGCAAATTTTTTTTTTGGTGGTGGTGGTGGGGGAGGGGAGGGGGGCTAGCCGATTAAATCGACCCCAGTGCGTAACTGGTTCTTATTTCAGCGACCCCGAAAGCATGAAAGGCAAAGTCGACCTCGGCGGAATTTGAACTCAGAACGTCACGGCAAACGAAATACCGCTCAGCATTTCGCCCGGCGTGCTAACGATTCTTTAATTCTATAATTCTTTAATTCTATAATAATGTTAGACAGATGTCACCGAACAGATTTAACTGGGTCACCTTCATTGTCTTCTATACTGGCAATTTTTAAGAGTTTCATACATCCTTACAGAAATGTTTCCCAGGACAATAGAAATAGATATTGTGCATGAAACAATATATAAATGGAGACATTATTTATTGTGTAGTCATTATTATCTAAGGATGCAGATTATTACTTAATTGCTAGAAACTTTATTATAATGACCCATCCACAGGACTCTGATGGTTGGAATCTCATTTGGCCGAGATCCATATATGCATGCGAGCGTGTGTGTTCGTGAATGTGTGCACGTGTTTGTGCAGATTGCCGATAAATCACGTTAATTCTGTGCATCATGCAGAAATAACATAAGGATGTTTATGATACCCGGGTTGCACAGATAACCCTTTGTCTCGCTTTGTCATCGGAGAGGCAATGAAGCAGAAATGATTCCATTGTAAAACCTAAAACAAATGATAGTATTGTTCACCCAAACATATACATAGGCGCAGGCAGGGCTGTGTGGTTGAGAAGCTCGCCTTACAACCCGCTGATTTTAGGTTCAGACCCGCTGCGTGGTGCCTTGGGGAATATGCAACCAATTCCTTGTGAGTGAATTTGGTTGACAGAAGCCTGTTGTATAAAAGGCGGCGAGCTGGCAGAAACGTTAGCACGTCGGGCGAAATGTTTAGCGGTATTTTGTCTGCCGTTACGTTCTGAGTTCAAATTCCGCCGAGGTCGACTTTGCCTTTGATCCTTTCGGGGTCGATATACTAAGTACCAGTTATGCACTGGGGTCGATGTTATCGACTTAATCCCTTTGTCTGTCCTTGTTTGTCCCCTCTATGTTTAGCCCCTTGTGGGCAATAAAGAAATAAGAAACGTTAGCACGCCGGGCGAAATGCTTAGCAGTATTTCGTCTGCTGCTACGTTCTGAGTTCATATTCCACCGAGGATTCAACGTTAATTAACAAGATTACTTTTCAATTTCAGTAGATGAAGTGACACAATTTGGTATATCACCTGCAAACGGAAAAAATTTCGTTATTTTCTTTGCACATCTAAAACCATACACATTTAATAAAGATTAGAACTAGCAGTCGAATCTACGAAGAAAACCTTGACAAGTCTGAGACATACTAAGGCAATACTTCCCAAACTTTTTCTTCCGGTGTCCCACTTTTTAATAACAAAATGTCTGGTGCCCATCAACATTTTTATTTTTTAATATAGAAACACGATTTTTAATTCAATTACCTGGCTGACGGATATCTTGACTCATTTAGTGAGAACCCTGTACCTGGTGCACACGGCACAGATTCTTGATTTGAGGGGACAATTTTGTTAACTTCAGCCGTAAATAATCATATTTTGTAATTTCAAGCCGGTTTCTCTTGGTTTCCAGCAAATTGTCATTCGACCACATAAATGAATCAATTGTTCTCTTGCTGATGTGGAGATGTTGGAGTATTTCCTTTCAACCTCGTCACATAGCCACATATTTGTACCTTTTAATTTAAACAAAGTCTTCACTGATTCATCATGCTGCAATTCTGATAACTCTTCTTGGTACTGAACGGCAGCATCAGAAACGTCAGTCATTAGAGTTAACCAAGAGTTAACCAATTCATTGCCTTCAAATCTCAAAATCTGTCGTTGAAGTCTTTTATCAAGATATTCAAATGGTAAATAATTACAGTGGCAGCATCATTCGTTATCTTACATTTACTCAACCAGTATAACTGACTGAAATTTCTTTCGGAAACATTTTTTTGGTTCATTTCAAGGGCTGTAATGAATCCCAAAATCTTTGTTTTCGCATCAACAAGCATCAGGTTTGCACCTTGGAATTGTTTATTCAAGTTTCCAACTTTCTCAAAGATGTCTGTCAAATAACTGACAAACGCTTTTCTATCCGTTGTTGACAGCATTTTCATTTCACGTTTATCACCGAGAAACTCATTAAGCTGATCAAATAATTCCATGAACCTTTTTAAGCTATTTCCACTTGATAGCCACCTTACTTCTGTATGAAGCAATAATCGAACATGCTCGGCACTTTGATTTACACAAAACTGCTTAAAAAGACGTTCGGCTTTGGATTTGATTTAATGCTATTGATATAGTTGATCACAGCTCGTAGAATCTCGTTAAGAACAGGGGACAGTTTCTTGGCAACCAAGTTTTCTCGGTGTATGACGCAATGGACAATCAACATGTTAGGATTTTCGTCTGTCATCATTTTTAAGCATCCCGTTTTCTTGCCTGTCATAGCAGATGTACCGTCTGCTGCGCATGACAGTAAGTTTTCTTTTGATATTTTGTTTGCATCTAAATAGTGTTTAAGTTTACTGTGGATATCCTATGCAGTTGTGGTTGTTTTCAATGATTCGCAAAATAACATCTCTTCCTGAAAAACCTCGTCCTCAATATATCTCACATAAGTCAATAACAGGGCCTCACTGTCCCGACATGGAGACGAGTTGCGCGGGGTCAGTGGTCAGTGCCAAAGCCTAGAACAGTCGAGAATTGCCGTACTTACGGGGAAAAGTGGGCTCCCAGAAGCTGGTGATTAATTTCCCGTGTGAGGAAAATAAACTGTTGCGCCAACGCGAATGCAAACAACAAGTTCGGTTAATCACGAGGTCGTGTGACCGCTGGAAGGAAAAGGCCTTGTGGAGCCGATATTGGGTTATTTAAGCCGAGATGAGTCAAAATGAATACATCTCACACAATGACAGTGTAAATCACTTCTGCTATATATGCATGCATTTTTATGCATATATGTGTGAGCGGCTAGGGTTTGTTCTTACCTGCTTCATTTGTGTATGTAAATTTCGAAGAAGAAAACGAGATTAACGTTGAAAAAGCCGTATTAGTGATAATATTTCATGTGTTTACAATTGACAACATGTGCTGTCACGCACACGGAAACTAACGAACGAATTTGACAAGTCTGAAACTCAAAACGATTGAATGACAATAATATATATATACATATGGATGAATGTATGCATAGATATGAGTATACATACATGTATATACATACGCCCACACACACATGCACACACACACGCATACACGCACACGCGCACACACGTACACACACAAATCAACTTAGGTCCACTGAATCGGCGATATCTCACTCCAGCTTCTGTGTAATCAGGAGAAATCAATTGACAATCAATTGTTTAAGATCGTCTGTAGAATGATTGGTAGAGAGTTCGATATTCATTAGTTTGGTTGGTTGGGCATTTTATCCCCGGAATAAATTATAAGGAAACGTTGTCTATGAGTCAGAATTAAAGTAGAACAAAGCTGGACTCAGCATTCAGGCAAACATGGCGGATGGTGGTGGCAGAGGCGGTGGTGGTTGTGGTTGTGGTTGTGGTTGTAGTTGTGGTGGTGGTGGTGGTGGGGCTAAATGTATTCACGAAGTCTTTATTGATCCTTAGTTTTAGAGACGGGATCAGCCACATCATCATCATCATCATCATCACTACCACCACTACCAACACCACTACAATCGCTATCATCATCATCATCATCATCGTCGTCATCGTTGTCGTCGTCGTCGTCGTCGTCGTCATCATTATCATATCTTTGCTGATGCACTAAAACAACGATGCACCAGCAGCAACACAACGGTAGTCAGCGCTCTGTTGTTTTCACCCTGTTGTTTTCCAAACGGGGAGTAAGAAAGAATTCAGTAGAAACGCAAACCAAGGAAAGCCGATAAACACGTTGCTGTATGCCTACGACTGACCGGAAGGTGGAGGAGGATGCGAAGTATTTGTGTTCCCAAGTCATATTGCAATATCGATGCAACGCCTTAATCTAACGGCTTAGTCTGACTTGACCAAACATATATATTAATTAATGAATAGGCGCATGCGTGTTTCTGTGGTAAGAAGTTTGCTTCTCAACCACATGTTTCGGAGTTCAGTCCCACTGCATGGCACCTTGAGCAAGTGTCTTCCACTGTAGCCTCGAGCCAACCAAAGCCTTGTGAGCGGGTTTCTTTGAAGGAAACTGAAAGAAGCCCACCGTATATGTGTGTGTGTCTGTGTGTGGGTTTGTCTCCCACTGCCGCTTGACAACCGGTATTGGTGTGTTTACTTCCCCGTAACGTAGGGGTTCGGCAAAAGTGACCGATGGAATAAGTACCAGTCTTAAAAGAAAATAGGTACCAAGGTCGATTCATTAACAACAAACAAGATGAGGACAACTATCTGTCAAATGTAAATAATGTATCTGTCTGTCTGTTTGTCTGCTTACCTATCTACCTATCTAATAACATAAATAATATATAAATATATGCATATATCCATACACATATGTACATACCTACATCTATATGTATATATACATGCATATATGGGTACAGGACATCACAAAAAACGTTAAACACAATGAGAAACGGAAACATAAAGACGAAGACAGAAAACGAACTTTTTTTCGAACAACGAAAAAAACAAACAGAGAAACGAGACATGCAACATTCCCTTCTTCAGTTGTCCCTGTTCCATCTACCCCGCGTTTCGAAGGCAAGGACAATACGCGACTTCGTTGGAACAGTCCTTCCCGCAATAGCAAATTAAATAAAATTTTGAATTTTTTGCGGAGGGTGAAAGTGTAAACAAGAACAGGACAGTGAGAACAAGACAGTAAAAGACAGTAAAAACAAGACCAACCTACCTACCTACCTACCTACCTACCTACCTACCTACCTACCTACCTACCTGTCTGTCTGTCTGTCTGTCTGTCTGTCTGTCTGTCTGTCTGTCTGTCTATCTATCTATCTATCTATCTTTCTTTCTATCTATATGCGTATATATATATATATATATATGTGTGTGTGTGTGTACATGTATACACACACACAGACATACAGACACACATATCCACGTACAGAAGTGTGTGTGTATGTGTGTGTGTGTGTGTAGGCACGTACATATGTGAGTGGAGATGTGTGCAAATACGGGTGTATATGTACATGCATACACGAAAACGTTTGAAGTGGCGTTGGAAGGTATAAATTTGTCTTTCATTGTGTTTGAAAACATTCGTCACCAATGTAATAAAGAAGGAACAAAGAGAGAGGATCGAATGATATTCAATACCTAATCGAAGTGATTCTTTGAACTATAATTATATCTGTAGAGTTTGGGATGTGTAAGGGTGTAACTCTGTGTGTATGTGTGTGTGTGTGTGTGTGTGTATATGTGTGTGTGTGTGTGTGTGTGTGCATCTACAATCATTCATGTTCACAAAAATGCGCATTCCTTTACCTGTATATGTGACTGTGTATGCATATATGTATGTGTGCGTTTGTGTATGTGTATGACTGTGCGTGTATGTGTGTGAAAGTATGTATGTTTGTGTGTGTGCGTGCGTGTGTGTGTGTGTGACCTGAAATGTTCACTCGGAGTATCTGTTACATATATTGCGTTTTTGAATTAAAAAATTAATCCTTATCAAGTGCTGTAATTTTTTGCATCGCTTTCTCATGCGTGAGTAAATAATTCTATGTTCAGACATGGCTTCAATAATACGGCAAAAATGAAAATTAAAAATGGGCCTTTTGCAGAGAAATATTTTGTAGGGAATTTACAAAAATTCTCTAGAGCTATACTTTAAGATTAGAATGAATATTCCACGGTAAATAAAATATTTTCACATTTTTCGTCTTTTACTTGTTTCAGCCATTAGACGGTGGCCATGCTGTAGCACTACCCTGAAGGGTTTAATTGAACAATTGACATCAGTATGTATTTTTAAGTCTGGCTCTTATTCTATCGGTCTCTTTCGGCTAAAACCCTTAGTTACGGGGACGTAAACAAACCAACATTATGATAAGGCGACACACACACACACACACACACACACACGCGCGGCACACACACACTCACACACACGCACGCACGCACGCACGCACACATAGAAGGAAATAATGAGAAAGGGGTGGAAATGTGTTAAATTGTTATAGTCGCAGGCATAGCTGTGTGGTAAGAAACTTGCTTACCAACCACATGGTTTCGGGTTCAGACCCACTGTGTGGCACCTTCGGCGAGTGTCTTCTACTAAAGCCTTGGGCCGACCAAAGCCTTGTGAGTGGATGGATCTAGTTCAAAACGGAGGCACCATTATTTTCTTAACGAAACACTTTGAAACTTGGGACACTGGTAGAATGTGTCATATAAAACATCTTTTTCTCTTAGTCTTCTTAACAAAAAAACGTACATCGCAAGTTATTTCATGTTAAAGTTGTCGTATTTCTGTAATTTCAACCAATGACTGACGTCCATTCAGCCGAATACATTAAGTGCTGACTACGTAAACAAACGATTCTCAAACGATTCTGGCGGTGATAAAATTATTATTTCCTTGTCAAAAAATGGCTGAAGCATATTGGCAGTAGCTAATAAACCTTTCTATCATAGACACAAGGCCTGGTTTTTGAGGGAAGGAGCAAGTCAATTAGGGTTAGGGTTAGGGTTAGGGTTAGGGAAAACGAACACACGTGTGTTGCCTCTCTGCAAAATATCAGAAGTAATGGAGATTAAATACGCTTTACACCGCTTAAACTGCCAAAGGAGTAACTGTAAACAGCTGAATACTTGTCAGTGATTGGTTGAAATTATCGAAATAAGACAATTTTTTACATGAAATTAATTCGAATACAAACATTTTTTTCTGTTCTATAACACAAAATAGATAAGTATACGAAATTTGAAAGTCTTTCGGTACCAAAGACACTACATAAAACATAAATGAAAACTGGTGCCCCCGTTTTGAACTAGATCCGAGTGGATTTGGTAGATGGAAACTGAAAGAAACATGTTGTATATGTGTGTGTGCGCGCGCGCGCATCTATGTGTCTTTGCTTGTCCCCTGCTTGACAACCGCTGTTGGTGTGTTTACGTCCCCATAACATAGCGATTCGGCAAAAGAGACCGACAGAATAGGTTTTAGGCTTAAAAAATAAGCCCTAGGATCGATTTGTTCGACTAAAAAATCTTTCAAGGCGGTGCTCCAGCATGGACGCAGTCAAATGACTGAAACAAGAAAAAGAATATATAAACAAGAAAAAGAATATATAAACAAGAAAAAGAATATATATATATATATATATATATATATATATATATATATATATATATATATATATATATATATATATATATATATATATATATATATATATATATATATATATATATATATATATTCGTGCTGAAATTTTTCTAGTGAATGAAATTGCCTGAAAATTCACAGATACTATTACTTTGACCTAAATAACAACTGAAAAAAAATTTCATTGAAATCCGTTTGATACAGACTGCATACGTGTTAAGAACATGTTTCATTCTTTGATACAGATCATACACAAATCACAATTTGTATCAAGTATTTGTTTTATATCCTTATAAATTGTCAGTTTAAACGAACGATCGGCATGAATGGGTTAATAAACGGAAACTTTTATGTATATAAATATATGACCCCCCCCCCCCCAGGTATTTACCTCTTTTGTTAAAAAAATAGACTTGTTTTATTTAAATATATATATATATATATATATATATATATATATATATATATATATATATATATATATATGCAGTCTGTATCAAACGGATTTCAATGAAATTTTTTTTCAGTTGTTATTTAGGTCAAAGTAATAGTATCTGTGAATTTTCAGGCAATTTCATTCACTAGAAAAATTTCAGCACGAATAGGTGAAATTCACACACAAAGCATTGGTCGGCCCGGAGTTATAGTAGAAAACTCTTGCCCCTGGCTCGGCACAGAAGAGACTGAACCCAAACCTCCATGGTGCCAAAGCGAGTTTCTTAACAATACAGTCATGCCTGCGAATATAGGGATTCTCCTCGTATATGCTATTATAAATAGATTCAACGTGTCGGACCGCTGAAATCTATCATTCGCCATGTTGGGCACAAACATACACACACATCACACACAAACACACGCGCATATGCCACACACACACACACACACAAACAACATACACAAACAACATACGTACAGACGCACATATACCACACACAGACATACACAAAAACGTACACAAGCACAGACGCCCTCTCTCTCTCTCTCTCTCTCTCTCTCTCTCTCTCTCTCTCTCTCTCTCTCTCTCTCTCTCTCTCTCTCTCTCTCTCTGACACACACACACGCAACAAGCACAAACTCTACAAACACCGACAAAAACCAGCTTCCGTGGTTTCTCCCTGCATACCCAGCGCCCTGTATTTTACAGAAGATCCCTTTGTAACGTTAACAACTGAAGAAACTCCCCAAGGAAGTACCTATGACAACCGAAACCAAACTCAAAGAGGTTGTGGCTAACATGGGACCGACGATTAAACTCTTTTGCAAGCGAATGCTAATTCAAACAAAGCATACATTGTTACAAGGCTGTAAAGTTGTTAAATCTTAGCCAATCGGAAGCCTCCATTGCTAACATTCCGGAAATCGCAATTGTCTGTTTCCCAGGGAATAGCATTAACATTATCGTTTGTATATACCGTTATCCACCTATCTCTGTTTCTTGTTTCCAGCTCAGATCCTTTGAATGATTGCAACAAATTGTATTTATTTGCCTTTGTCTTAAATGCAAGACTATTTTTCCACAAAATGAGCTCTTCAACAGTGAATTTCGTGAAATTGTCGCAGAAAGACGAAGTATGAAACAACGTCTTTTCAGGAAAAGGATGTTATGGTAAAGTTATGTCGGAGGCAACTGGTTATCCCCATGGAAGTAGATATCATGGCTGTATCTATTGGTGCTGCAGCAAGAACAAATACTGTGGTTCTGTCTGTGCGAGAACAGGCACATGGCTGGAAGGTAGAACTCTTTTTAAGATTGTGAATTTGTTTTTGAAACCCTGGTTGAAGGAATTGACCGCAGTTCGCTTTTGTGTGGAAGAGTTAGGAATCAGCAGCTCTTGATTACAACAATTACTTATGTGAGGTACGTGCGGATGATTTCCTCCACGCCCCATTTAATATTTGTGTTTCCGGTGGAGTTGTTGAAAGTAATGACACAGTGTTTTTGAGGCAAAATATATTACAAAGGAAGAATGCTTCCTGAGCAGTGGATTTTTCAATGGTGCTTCGCAAGGCGCGACAGGTATAAGTACTCCGCAGACACGCGTACCCTTAATTAGTTCTCAAGGAGAATTTTTAGCTGAATGAATCCAGCCCAATACTTATACGCTATCTTGAAATCCTTTATGCCTTCTTGAAATCGTGACACATTGAAAGAGTGCATGCGGCTATTGATTCTTCTGGAATTTCCGCATGTCGGCAAATTGATTCTTCTGGAATTTCCGCATGTCGGCAATGGAGGCTTCTATTTGTCCAAAATTTCATAAATGTAGAGATTTGTAACTTTTTTGCTATTAATTTCTAGATGAAATCAATGTGATTTTCATCACCAGCATACAAAACTACAATAGTGTAAAAATTATGACGGTATGAAGGATTTTAAACAGATCCAAGGGGTAAAACGCCTGTAACACTGAGATACTTGCTGTTGCACCATTCGTAAGTTGTTTCTACTGTTTATATCTGTAGCAGAGTAACTCTTACATCTATTTTACTTATATAATTATACAGAACGTGTATATGAACAGATAAGCACCAGTACATTTTCAACATCGTATTTAGGCAACTAAAATACTTACTAATGTTTTCCACGAATACAGAGATAATCACTATCTCCGTATTTCGTGGAAAACATCATATAGCTCAACTAACTACAAGTTACGTCAGATATTTTGCATGAAATGAAGACAATAGCGAAAGTATCATAGCGGCGTGAGAGAGAGAAGGCGGAGAGACATTGCTAATTATACTAGTCTGCCTGGATGAGTTAGATATTACTGATAGTTTATATGTCAGCAACAGTAAGGTTCACTTCTCTCAACATGAGCTAACCAAGTCTCTTCGTGGCTGATCAACACGCTAGAAATAACAGCGAAATCTTCCGCAAATCACACGCTATACTGTCAGTTTTGAAAGGAAAATATATAGGATAATGTAGTCCTAGATAAACGCAAAAAGGCTTAGTACATCTATCCTCGTTTATCACGGGGGTTTGTTTAAGAAAAAGGAGAAAGAAATCCACCATGTTAAATGAACAGTGATAAATGAATAATAGGACATGTGTGGGGGTGGATAGGGTTCGTTCCCAGACCTCAAGTTGTCTCCCTAACTTACCCAAATAACACTTGCAGACAGATTTTAAACTCACAAATAATGATATTGTTTCATGGTTGGAATAATATTCATAGTAAATCTTAATAAAATATGATTAGTAAATGATATAAAAATAACTGAAAAATACCATCGCAGACCCGTGTTATCACAGATCAATTCGAAGTAAGCGTAACATGGTTCACCATCGATCGAACTGTGTTATATTAGATCAGTGATGAATGAATCAATGATAAACGAGGCTAGATGTGTTACATCAAGAGTTACATTAGTGCGAATAGGGACGGAATGCCTGTTATCATGGGTTTTCTGGGTCAGGGTTAACTTGAAACTAAACAACAATAAATTCTCTCTATATTTTCAAGTTTCAACATGGATACAAAGGCTGCGACACCTCTAAAATATGCATTCATGAATAGGAAATGAACGAAACCATTCATTCTTGGTCTCATTTACTAAGAATAGATATTTGGTTATTTGCCAGTTTACAATGTAAAGCACTGTCCAATTGTTGGCCCAATAGATTTGGAGATCTTTCACTAAAGACCAAAATATATTCGAGACTATTTTTGCTCTGCTAGTTTGGCATAGTTTTATATCCTGAAAGTAGACTTTACTTCCTTGTTTGTTTGTTATATATTTTACGACTAGATATTCGGTAAAGCACTAAATACTACAAAATTAATTGAAACATTTACCTATGTTGTGGTAGTTGTAGTTGTTGCTGTTGTTGTTGCTGTTAGGCTTCTGGTTAGGATTGTTGTTGTTGTTGTTAGGATTACGGTTATTGTTGCTGGCTCCAAAACAGCTTTGCCGTTTCTAACAAGCTTTTCTCATTATCTCAATGTCGTGGAAAACACTAGCAAGTCAATTTAGTTCGTTGAACACTGTGCAGAAAACATACAAGTGATTAACTGTCTCTGTATACATTCTGTATAATTATGATTATCCACGTAAAAAAAAAAAAAAACCATCAGAGCTGGATTGCTAAGAGTATAAGCAGCAGGAAGTACTTAAATATGGTACAAGGTATTCCTCTTGATGATGGCTAAAGTTGTCACAGCGTTTGGAACTCTTCTTGTCAATGAACCGTCCGATGGCTTTTATGACTTACTTTCCTTCATTAATAATCTAAAATGGAGTGTTCAGTCCCCGAGAAACACCCAATATTTCCTCACATTATGGAATAACTATAACTTGATGAAGCTATTATTGTTATTGTTAACGCAGAATCGTTAGCACGTTGCAAAAAAATGCTTAGCCGCACATCCTCCGGCTCTTTACTTCTGGAGTTAGGTATAATTTGTCTTCCATCCTTTCGGGAACGATAAAATGAGCACTACTTAAGCACTGGAATCCATGCAATCGACTAGTCTCAACCGGCAAAATTTCAGGCCTTGTATTTATAAAAGAAAGAATTATTGGTGCTACTTTGGCGTGTGATCTACAAGTTAAAGGGCGATTACTTTAGTTTAACTCGTGGTAGTGCTCCTTTGGCGTGTGATCTACCTGAGCAAATTTACGTGTACTGGTGAATAAAAGATGCAGCTTATTGCATAGTTTTGCTGTGTTAATTATGAAACCATTGGTCTACCGTTAAGTTAAAAGTTTTTAGGAGGTTAGCTTTGAAAGTTGCATTCCCTCGCAACCGGTAAAAATGT